>NC_138382.1:64672214-64762650 GCF_054177405.1 Leptonychotes weddellii
ACACACACACACACACACCACTGCTGCCGCCACCACTTTCGCTGTCCTCTGGATTCCACCTCTCAGCATCCCTGCCCACTCCATCCTCCCTGCCATAACTCTAGTTTAGTCCTTATTTCTCCTGGGAGCACCACAGTTCAGTGAGACTGGAGAGGAGTATGAGGGATGAAATCAAGGTGGGAGCAAGGGAGCAGGATCTTCTCATCTCAGATTCTCAGGAAACTGGAGGAGCTGTGGAGAATTAGGGGGACTCAGAGAAAGGGAAGATGATGTCTAACCAAGTTTGAAGCTCTATCCATAAAGATATGGCCAACAAATTTTAAAATAGCTTGCCATATTGTATCTATACATTATGTATACACATATACACACATATATGTGTACATTTACACATATATACATGAATATGTGTGTACATATACATGTGCACACATACATATATACACACATAAACGTGTGCACATAACATACAGATATATATTTTTTTAAGATTTTATTTATATATTTGACAGAGAGAGGCACAGAGAGAGAGAGGGAACACAAGCAGGGGGAGTGGCAGAGGGAGAAGCAGGCTTCCCGCAGAGCAGGGAGCCCGATGCGGGGCTCAATCCCAGGACCCTGGGACCATGACCCGAGCCGAAGGCAGATGCTTAACAACTGAGCCACCCAGGTGCCCCATATATATGTTTATATATACACTTCATTGTAACAAATTTCAGAGAAACAAAAGCATCCACAAAGACTTTGCTCCCTTTCTTCAGCAGCTCCCAGAGGCCGGAGTTGGCTCACTGGACTCCTATAACAACAAAGATTCTAAGATTCTTCCATCATGGGATGTGTGAAGGTGTGGGTGAGTGATCAAAGCATTTTCTGAACCAACTTCCATCCCATGCCTCCCTTAATCCATCTAAAATAGGCATATTATTAGGGAAATCATGTGTTTTGTTAATTTTCATTTCCTTTCTTTGGGGGTATTAGCGTGTGTTGGGGGGGTAGGTGAGTGCTTATCTTAGCTGAAAGCGAGTTTAGAAAAAATGTTTTTGTCAAACTCTTTTATTTAAACAGAGAACCACTTTAATAAGTAAGATCTTATGGGGAAACCCACCAGGTAAAAGCAAGGCTCTCTGCTAGTAGCAGGAGGTGAGTGGATACAATTTCCTGTCTATTCTAATTTGCCTCCCTCAAGGGTTCTTGAGGTGCCTCAAAGTGTCCCTCAAGTTCTAATAACAGTTTTGGAAACTATCGATCTCCTCCAAACTCCTTGAGAATCAGAGAAAGAGGGAGACTTGTTGGAGCTCACACAGCCATAGAAGAACTAGAATTTGAATCCCTGATGACCAACTCCCACACCAGTGTTCCTCCAGCTGAGTGGTTCTGCTATGTGTGCTGGGGTGATAAATCCATGGCCACAGCAAAGGAACATGCCTAGCCTCTGAAGGGCAGTCAAGGGATTTTGGTGGGATTTTCTAGCTTTCCATGGAAATACATGAAATTATTTGTGTTATGACAAGAATGGGAAAGGTTTGGGGGCAAGGGGGGCGAGCATTATGGCTGAAAGCAAGAGGCCCAGTACAGAGAAGACTGAGGCAGGGTCAGAAAATGAGGCTAGGTGAGACAGAGAGGGTTTGAGGGTTTCCCCTGGCTGAGAGTCTTAAGAGATGTATGACCAGCGTAGGCAAATCTCTCCTGAAGAACAAGTTTTTCCTCCCTCTCTTTGCTTTTTTGTTTCATATTTTTCTTTTTTTAATGGTCTGCAAATCTACAGACATGCCAGGGAAGAGGCGAGAGAGTCTACCTTTGACTCTAAAACAAGACTGATCAATAATCAGTCTTACCTCAGTTCACTTTAGTTCCCAAATTAAGAATAAATAAAAAGGATGCAACTTTAGATGTTTACAGCATTTACCTACAAGGGACCCTAGGTGAGACAGTGAAGTCCAGACAGCATGCGGCCAAGGGTCGGTGCTCATTTTCCTTCACTTTTCCCTTCTGAGTCTCGGCTTCTCCCATCTGTTGCATCACCATTATCCTCAGCACATATTTACTGAGGAGCAACTATGCGTAGGGCAGTGTTAGGCCCTGAGAAATGAAAAGCATGTGAGAAAAAAACTCTCAAAACACTTACCAGCACGGAGCTCTGCAATGCAGTAGAAAGAGTGCTGGCTTTGGAATAGAAAAGACCTGAGTCCAAGTCAAATTTCTACTTGCCCAGGCCACTGTGACTTGGGCAGAGTGCTGCAGCTGGATCTCCATGCTCCCACGCACGAGGCTGTGATACTAACACTCACCGAGCACAGCCTTGGGCATGTGGCCGGTGCCCAACAAAAGTTACCGCCTTTCTTCCCTCTCTTAGGAAACCCTGCGGAAGTCAAAGCTGGAGTGAACTTGTCTCTCAGCTCTTCGACCTTGAGCAAAAGTTACCATGGAAAACAGAACACCTAAGCCCCTACTTACATTTAGTTTTGTACATTGGGCCTTTCTAAGTTGTGTTTTAATGAAAGGTTCTGCTGGTATTAAAAGGAGGAGGCTGGGGGACTTGTGTGGCTCAGTCGGTTAAGCGCCTGACTCTTGATTTCGGCTCAGGTCATGATCTCCGTGTTGTGGGATCGAGCCCTGCATTGGGCTCTGTGCTGGGGTTGGGGCCTGCTTAAGATTCTCTCTCTCCCTCTCCCTCTGCCTCTTCTACCCTGCTGGTGGTATCTCTAGAAAAAATAATAAAATAAATTAAAAATAAAATAATAAAATAAAAGGAGATGGAAGGGCAGGGGGAGAAAAGGAGGGCAGGGAGGGAAAGAGAGATATCAAAAACAAAAGCAAAAAGAAATTGAGAAATCAAAAAAGAAAGAAATCAAGGAGATTGGTAAGCAAAGGGTCTTCTACTACTGAAAGGTGGACATATCTAAAGGTGTAAGTTGCTCCAGAGCATTGAATGATGAGTGAATGAATGATTAAACTATTAACTGTCAGAGTTCAGCATGCTTGTGATTGATTTACTCTCAAGTATTTATAATTTAGCACAAATTACCTTCTCACTAAAATAATCACTTAATTCCACTGTACTTTTTAAATAGGGTAGAAAAATATGCAACAATAACCAGAATGCTGAAAACCTAATATTTATCTTAACACCACAGACACAGAGTGGTGAAGTGGGGGAAAAAAAAATGACATAACCTCTTTCTTGACAAAATCCTTACCCAGTGAGGTCCTGCTCCTGAAAAATGAATCGTTCCTTTCATAGAGGCAACTGGTGTGTGCTCAGGGGGCAGGGGAAAACCCACTCTGGAGTCCAGTGTCCTGGGTCTAGTCCCGCCATTGTCACAGAGTGTGATCGGCAGTCAGTCCCTTCCCTGGTAGAAACCATTCTCTTGGGTTACATGGGGTTTACCAAAGTGTGGGATATACCAGAATTAAATCACTTAATGATAAAAAAACAAAAAAAAACTTTCTAATTTTCTTTCAGTTCTTTCAATTCAGTCACAGAGAATGGCTTGGTTTAGTGCTGATGTTCTTTTGACAATTCTGTAACATGTGGCTACCTTCCTTCTTTAAAAGAACAAGCCTCTGGCTCAGAACCTTCTAGAGGCAATACCGTCTGTCCAGAATTAATCTAAAATTGTTTTGTTTTCACTGTATTGATTTTTAGAGTTAGCTTCTATTTATGGCATGTAATCCTGGTTTTTTCATTTACTGGTAGTGACATAAATTTCCATTTTGAAATCATTGATTTAACCAAAAATAAAAATAATAACAAAAAGAAAGGAGTCAATTTCAAGAAGGGCGCACCGGGTTACTAAGATCTCAGGTATGGCAGAACTGTGAAGATGATGCTCAAATGACGGCTAGGAGAAAGTGTGCTTGATGACTTTCTACGGTCCTTCGAGGAGGGAAACTCTGGGATTATCGGAGCTCTTCAAACTCTGAAGCTGCCAGCCAGGACATTCTGAAGGGGATCAAATGAACTTTGGTTTTCAGGGAAACCAGCTTTTGGTTTCCTGGAAAACTAACCTGTATTAATAAAGTGATACCCGGGATGTTCAGGAGCATCTATTCTCCTCAAGCTGTTGCCCACATGGGAGAGAAGTAGGGCTGGAAAGGAGGCCCTGGAAAGAATCTAGGGCTCCTGCACTTTATAGAGTCCACAGAAAATGGCCCCCAGCTGTCCAGAGGCCACCCCAGCAAGCGGTTGAGGCCCTAGGATTTCTCTGAGCTCCCCGGCCTGGGCCTCTCTCCTCCCTGGCCAAGAGGAGAGGCAAGGCCAGCTGCACAGGCCGGCCCACTCATGCGCCGCTGCAATCTCTGAGCCAAGGCGAGTCAGGGACCCGGATACAGTCCCCTTCTCCTGCACACCCACCCCACCTCAGTTGGAAATAGAGCAGAGCAAGCAGGTAAAACCAGGACAACCGCAAACTGCCGAGAATGGGTTTCAGTGGGATGGCGGGGGGTTCTCTCCTCCCCACTCAGTATATTCCACTCCCCCCATCCCCTGCCCCAGGCCATCAGAGTTCACCAGGACCTCTGGCTGGAGCTGACCTCAGGGAAAGCTACTGGATAGTGCTCTGAAGACACTGGGGAGGAGGAGGAGGTCCCCAGCTCTGGACGGGGAGGAGAAAAGGAAGGGGATGGATTTCTCCAAAGATTTAACACTCACTAAATAATAAACATAGTCACCTGAATTAAAAAAAAAAAAAATCCCAATCCTGGACCTGACAGCTGAATGACAGAAGCTGCTGGTTATGGAATGAGGAGAGGCCTCAAGGTGTAAGAGCTTAGGGGGGAATGGATTATTATTCAGGATAATTAGCATCTCGAGTTGGGGGCTGCTAGTTCGGTGAGTACATCGACCCTTCAGTGGACACATCACAAACTCACAGTATGGCAACACTGGGCAAAAAGGATCTCCTATGCTCATCCATCAGATCATCTACTCAGCAACACTGACCTCAACACCACCCAGCTTCGAGGCTCAGAGCTAGGTACTGACAGGACAGTGGGGAACAGTCCAGAAGCTGCCTCTGCCCTCCAAGTACTCTACCTTCCCGCAGGAAAAACAGAAAATTTGAATAAATAATTGCAATGACGTGTGGTGGAGAGAGCTCTGAGATGAGCAAGCGCTTGAGTCCCACCTCACCTCTGCTGAGAAGTTTCGGAGAGACCTGGAGAAGTGTCTCTGCATCCCTGGTCTGGAGTTTCCCCATTGGTGGCAAGTGTGGGGGTCTAGATCCATGCCTCCTAAGTCCTAGGGACTTGAGAAGTGCCCAGGGCTGCTGGGAAGGAGTCTAGAGCCTGTTATCCCTAAGTCCCTGCTTACATGTGGTTTTGTATATTGGGCCTTCCTAAGTTGTGTTTTAAGGAAAGGTTCTGCTGATATTAAAAGGAAGAGGAAGGGGAGAAGGAGAAAAGGAGGGAAGGGAAGGAGGGAGAGAGAGAGGGAGATCAAAAACAAAACAAAAAAGAAAAAAATTAAGAAAAAATCAAGAAATCATGAAAGAAATCAAGAAGGAGGTTGGTAACTTAACAAGATGGTCACCAAGATTCCCTCTGGTTTTAGTTTTCTAGGACAGTGGTGACACAAATGTCCCAGACTTTAACCTAGTGATGCTGCGTTATATGAAAATCTATAACTACGACCATATTCACACGCTGAAGGAAGTTTCTACCCACTTCATCCATTTGTTTCTGTGTAAGCACCCAGAAAGCTGAGGTCCTCAGTGTGTACGGGCACACACATACATACATGACAGTTACAGCATACGTGTAACATACACATACCCCTGTGATGAAGCATTGTTCAGTTCAGCGATGTAATGGTTAAAAGGCACAGTGTTTTAAGTCTAAATTTCCTGGATGTGTGACTTGGGGAACTGACTTAACTGTTCCAAGTGTCAGTCTCTTCTCCTGTGAGACCAGAAGGGTAATGAGTAACGTTGCAGGATTCTTGGGTGGATGAAACAACAGCGCAATTACCGGACTCACCATGCTGGGTAGCAAGGAAAAGAAACCTGTAAATGATATTTTCTTTTGCTTTTATGCCTCTTCCTCAATGTCCAGGCATGGACGGCCAGAATACTTCCTCTGTGCCCTTCTTGCTCTCAATTCAGACAGGAGCATAGCCACTTGGAAATTGTCCTTAAAGAAACCCCAGGTTGGTACAGAAGTGAAAGGACTGTAATTTGGAGGATCTTAGATTGAGTCCCTTCATGTTCCTACATAGCTCATCTCAGTAATGCATGGTCCTCTACTGGAATAGTGGGAAACATATATAAGCAAAGATACAAAAAAATTAAAATTACCTGCAATCACTCCATTTCAAAATAACCACTGTTGCCATCTTGGTGTGCATTTCCCATACTTTTTTCTAAGTATATATAAACAAACGTAATATTTTCTATGTCTCTGAGCAATTATAAACCCCCAGGATGAAAGAGGCACAGTGATAATACAGAGAAACAAAACACTAAAACAAACACACACGCCCCTCTCATTTTGTTCTCTGGTTCCTCAACAGCTCTGAACTTGCATTCGCTTCAAGCTCTGTCCACATTCCAAGAGACTATGATTGAACATACATTGCTGGATTTCTGTCTTTGTAGAAGTCCCAGTACAGAGCCATAAACACAGAAAGAGAACGACTGTGCCCACCCCACTGTGGATCAGTCTTTCAGCAAATGAGTCCCGGACTCTCGCCATGAGCCAGGTCCTAGGTGATAAGAGCTTGAGATGAAGGGCACCATCCCCATCCTCCCAGAGCTCTGAGACTGATGTCTGCACACAACCGCCACCCATCTTGGGTCCCAAATTCAGCAGGTGATATGGTGAACCAGCTGGAGACCCTCAGATAAAATAGCAACGCAAATAGCAGGAGTAGGGGTGCCTGGGTGGCTTAGTCGGTTAAGGGTCCAACTCCTGATTTCTGTTCAGGTCATGATCTCAGGGTCATGAGATGGAGCCCCACATGGGGCTCTGTGCTTGGTGTGCAGTCTGCTTGGGATTCTCTCTCTCCTCTCCCTCTGCCCCTCCCCGTTCCTGCTCACGTGTGTACACACGCTTTCTCTCTCTCCAAAAACAAATAGCAATAGTAGTAGCAGCTACCATTTAGGAGAGCTTATCACTATAACAGAAACTGTGCTCATCACTCTACACTCACTGTCTCTGGTCCTCTCTCTATCTCCACAAGGTAAATACGCTCACCCCTTTTAAAACTGTACTGAAGAGAAAAGCAAAACGTAACGGGCCTCAGGTCACACAGTGAGTGAGTGGTTGAGCTGGAGTTATGGAAGGTTCACTTCAGCAGGATCAGAGCCCACAGTCACAGGCCAGTGACCTGGTATTCCTCTGGCTCAGGACACTCACCTCAGGGAAGCGGACCAAAGCAGCCCAGGAATATCAAGTCTGAGGAAGTCACATCTGCTCAACTCCGCCAAGCCAAGGGTTCTGTTTGGGCCAAACTCTCTCAGCCCACCCAGCTCAGCCTACATATCAATCCTGAGCCCAATTACGCCATCCTGGTCTGCTCTGGCTGACAGGAGGCATCTGCCAGCTACCAAATTATCCTCTCTTACTCAAGACACCTTCTACTGTGGGACACAGAAGAATGAGCCAGGGCTAAGGCCAGGATGTGGGTCCTGATGATGTGAGTTTGTCTGAACCTCAGTTTCCTCAGCTGTAAAACAGAGATGAAAACACTACCTACTACATAAGCCTGATAGGAGGATCAAACGAACTCTGTAAGATTGCCTGGCTTGTGGTAGATATTTAATAAATGCTCATTCATTTTTTCCATTTAATTTCTTGGGTATCTACTTTGAGTCAGTCATTCTTGCAGCTGGCTCAAAACAGACCAGTCAACAATACAAAGACAACAAAACAAACAACAGATTGTTGCCTTCGTGGAGGTTACACTTGGGGAGTGGGGGAAACAGTTCTCATTCCATACTCCTTACCCTCTTTCTTGCTAGCCAGGGACAGAGGAGCTCGCCTCCTGTGGAAGGCCTGAGCCCTGTGAGGCTGGTGGAGAGGCCCCTTCTCTCAAGTGTAAAATGCTGCTCTTAGAAGGACCCTGGGAAACCCCACACTGCGCCTTTGTTCCATCATAAGTCATTTGCCCTAACTTTATTCCATCTCACAGACCATTACAGAAGGCAGAGACCTTGGAAATCTCATCAGACCAGATGGACAAGAAAATAATTTAGGGAGAGAGAATTCAACAGACACATGCTGAACACATCTCTCTGCCAGGTCCTATGCTACTGGTGCTGAGAAACAAGATGGAGCACACACCCAGTTGTTTGTTTTTTTCCCCACAATTTATTTAGGGGAAATTCTGATCTGAATTAATTGTGAGCTGTTTATGGTCTTTTTTTTTCTTTAATTCCACTTAATGTGTAATTGTGTAAGTATATGTACAGCTGCGGAAAAAAATAAGTTTGATTATAGGGGTGCTGAGAACCCCAATGAGAATGTTACAAAATATATGATGTAGGCACTGTGCTCGCTTTCTAAAAATCCAGAAAAATATTCTGAATCCAGAAACACATCTAATACCAAGAATTCTGGGTAAGGGATGATGGACTTGTAGTATTATTTTCTCTATTTTACAGATATAAAAAACTGAGCTGCAGGGACCCTAAGAACTTTGTCCACAGTTACATAGCTGTAACAGAATCAGATTTGACACCCCCCGTCCCCGTCCCGGAAGCCTGATTTCAGAACGTATATTCTTGGTCTCTATACCATTTGCCCTTCTACTCCCTAAATTATTTATGTGTGCCAGGCACTTTATGTTCTTTTTTTCCCCATTTAGTCCTCACAACAATCAAACAGGTAATTACTACTATTGTCAGTATTTTGTTGATAAAGAAACAATTGCTAAAACCAACATATTTAAGGTCATGCTGCTTAATAGGTAGCAGGAGTGAGATTTGAACTTAGGACGATCTGGCTCCAATGCCCTTACCTTTCATCACTGTGTGTGTGTGTGTGTGTGTGTATTCTGCCACAGCCCACTAATGTCCACAATGGACTACAATTACGTATCCCTTCATATTCCTTTGGCTTATCTACATCTCTTGCTTCCTTGCAATTCATTATCCACATAACAGTACAGTGATATTTATAAAATAAAATCTGATCATATCACTAATTCACTATCTCATTCGTTCACTCAATAAACATTTCTTGAGCCCTCATGCCTGGCATTTTTCTGGTCACTAAGAAGACAGTGACAAATAAAAAGAAGTCTAGCCCTTTATGAAGCATCAAAGTCTTCCCCACACTTCCATTATATTTAAAATAAAATCCAAAAGCCTTAACGTTAGACCGAGGTGAGCTGAACCTCCCCATCCTCCCTCCTCCTCCTCTCTTCTTGTTTTTCCCCCCTCACTGTCTCTACCCACAGTAGCCTTCAGTGAGTTCATCCATCAGTCCAGCTTCCCCCAGCCTCAAATCCTTAGTATGTGAGAGTTCTTTTTTTAGAAATGTTTCTCCTTATTAATTTATTAGTTTTATAATTCAATTAATGTGTTTGTCTCCCACCAGACTGTAAGTGCCATGTGGGAACGGCTATGCCTTTTCTTGTTGACCTATGTAGTTCCACCTCTAGCAACATGTATCTGGGGCTGAAAGGGCATTTAATAAATACTTCTGGAATAAGTGAAGGTATACATACTATGTTAGAGGTACAGAACTTTTTTTTAATGCTTAGCCAGGTGGCATACTATTATGACATTTATTTTCTTGTAGAACTTCTTTTAGTTTCCTGGGGCTAATTACTGATCAATTTTTTTCTCCCAAACTTTAATTATTATTGACATACAATGTATGGAAGTTTAAGGCATACAATGTGATGATTTGATAACATTCACATATTGTGAAATGAGTAATGCAATAAGGTTAGTTAACAACCCCATCCCTCCTCAAAATTACCTTTTTGTGTGTGTTTGGTGAAAACTTTCAAGATCTACTCTCTTAACAATTTTCCAGTACATAATATAGTACTATTTACTATAGTTACCATGCTGTACATCAGATTCCCAGAAGTTATTCATCTTATAGCTGAATATTTTAACCTTTGACCAATATCTCCCCATATCTCCCAACTCCCAACCCCAGGCAACCACCATTTGACTCTTTCTCTGAGTTCAGATTCTTAGATTCTACATGTGAGAACATATAGTATTTGTCTTCTCTGACTTATTTTGCTTAGCATTATGCCCTCAAAGTCCATCCATGTTGCTGCAAAAGTTAAGATTTCCTTCTCTTTTAAAGCTGAATAATACGCCTTTATAAATATGTATACAGGGATACATATATCATAAAGATATGTATGTTATATATATCAACATCATATATACACACAATACACACACACCCCCAATAATTTCTTTATCCATACATCCATTTATGGAAACTTAGGTTGTTTTAGAGGCACAGAACTTAAGTATTAACATTTGGACCTAAACATGAGGCAGAGAAAGAAGATAGTAAGAAAGCTTCTTAGAGAAAATTAAGTTATTTCAGCTGGGAGTCATGACGTGTTTGACAGGGAAAGGAGCAGGGAAAGGTACCACAAGGAACAATACGCAGGGAGGGCTGAACATAGGAGGGTCTAGATGAACCCTGGGTTGTTTATAAAAATGGAGCGGAGCGAGTTTGGTAAAAATAAGTCTGAAGACATCATACATGTTGAAAACCAATGCTCTAAAAGAGAGAGACAGAGACAGAGAGTATCTCTGCTTCAAATCCATCCCTTGAACACAAATCCTCCAAACACTCACTCCTGTCTCCCCTCCAGCCCAATATGCACCATGTTGCATTCAGTCACCTGTCTTCCCCTATTAGGTGAGAAAGTTCTTGTGATAAATGGCTCTAACTTACTCACCTTCATCTCCCTAATGCCCATTAAAGGGGTGCTAGTAGAAGTTCAAGAAATGTTTGTTGACTTAAAATGAAATGAAGTAAAATAAAGTAAGTTGAGGGAAAATCAGTTGCATTTTTCTCATCTCTCTACTGTACCAGCTGTCATCCTCTACTTCCTAAACTTTAGCTCATCGGGTTCCAGAACAGAAAAAAGTCATTCCAACTTTAAGAAATGAGGGAGACCACCAAAGAGAAAAACAGAAACCAAGAACGAATTTGAGAAAGACACAGACAAAATGAATCTGAGAAACCACAGGAGTCTCCTTGTCAAAATCTGGAAGGGCCTGTTGGCATCTCCCATCAGTCCCAGGGAGTGAAGATAAAAATCCTATCCCCGTGGGTATCAAACTGCACCCACTACATACCGCCACTAATTTAATTTTTACAGCATGGGCTGACCTGCCAAACTGTTATTGTTGAGACTGCGTGAGAAGGCAGTTATGGAGGGTAAGAAGGAAAAAGCCATGCCCTCTTCTTCCACAGGCCTGGGTCATCCCCTTTTCATTCCCTTGGCTTTCTCCCAATTCTCGTAATTGTGACTCTTTATACTTCATTAGGGGTTCCCTATGGCCAGGAAAATTTTAAAGTCTGAGGTCATTTCTCCTTCCTGAACAGCCTTTTTCTCTGGAGGGAAGTAGGAGGTAGAAACCAAAACCAAGGTGGCTGCCTTGGGCCATGAAGCTAGAATGACAGAGGTCAGCTGAGGTTAAACCAAAAAATATTCCAAAGGCGGGGAGAGCCCAAATAATTTCAATCCAGTATTTCCCAGAGAGGGTTTCTGAAGATGGCTTGCTCCTTTGGGAAAAGGTACATCATAGTCAAATATATTTAGGAAACATTCCTTGTCAATCCCTCAGAGATTCACAATACCCTATCATACTAAAGTCTCTGAGAAGTTGCTGAATACAGAAACCCACTTAGATTTGATTAACCAACAATTCTCCAAAATAACTGATCCAAGAACTCTTATGTTCCATGTGGCTCACTAATTAGAATCCCACCAGACTAGTGTTCTCCTGTGTAGACTCTGTGGAGTTGAAGTCCAGGAGAGGTGAGCATGACCTTGACAATGAAAGAATGCTTCTTAGAGAATGCAAGGTTTATGCAGGACCTTAAAGATAATGTATGAGGAGTCACTGATTAGGCAGAAGTTGACAGGGAAGGTTCAGAAGGCCCATTTGTCCATTTAATAATGCACTCAGTAAATATTCATTCAGTGCCTATTCTGAGTCAGAGAGCATTCTTGGTGTTGAAGACACAGAGATGATCAAGAGAAACATGAACTGTGACTTCTTGGAATCTGCATTCTGCAGTGGAAGGAAAGATGTAAGCAGACCATTACAGACCAATTCCTCTAACACGATAGCCTAGGAAAAGGAGCTAGGACCTGAGGGTTAATTAAGAATTCTCCCAGCAGAATGGCAGAGAAAGGAATTTGAAATAGAGCAACATGAACAATGGTTCCCTTGCCATCCCTCAAATACAGGAGGCACACTCCCACCACAGAGCCTTTGCACTTGTTCTTCTCTCTGCCAAAAACCCTCTTCTTCCAGGTTCCTCATATCCTTCAGGTGTTTGCTCAAATGTTTCCCTTTTCTGACTACCTCATTTAAAATTATGTAGCCCCCTCCCAATTCTAACACTTTTTCTATTTTTCCCTTCTGTATCACTTATCAAAATCTGATAAACTATATATACTTATATTTATTTACTTACTTTCACTCTCAGTCTCCCTCTTCTTCTAGAGAGATATGTGAGGGTGACCCCAGAATTATGTGACATTGTGACACCCCCACCCTCCAGAATGTTGGCTCTATAAAAGCAAGAGATTTTGTTTCTTTGATTCACTGCTATGTTCCCAGCACATAGTATCTGGTACAGTAAGCATTCAATAAGTATTTGTTGAATTAATGGATCAATGAGCAAAGTGTGGGGAAATCTGAAGGACAAAGATGGCAAGAAGAGAATAAACATTTAGCATAAACTCTTTGCAAAGTACATGGATCATAAAAATATTGTAAGATCGGGGTGCCTGGGTGGCTTAGTTGGTTATGCATCCGATCTTGATTTCAGCTCGGGTCATGATCTCGGGGTTGTGAGATTGAGCCCCACATCTCGCTCTGCTCTGAGTGCAGAGTGTGCATGGGATTCTCTCTCTCCCTCTTCCTCTGCCCCTCCCCCGCTCTTGCTCGCATGCGCACTCTCTAAAATAAATAAATATTTAAAGAAATACTATAAAATCAATATTATGTTTATTTCATAGATGAGTAAAATGAAGCTCGGAACGGTAAAGTGATTTACCCAGTGCCACATAGCAAATAAGGAGAAAAGCCCAGATTCAAACCTAAATCTAATTCAAATCATTAAAATGACTTAGACTTGGTTAACTTTTGTGATCTCAGGTGTTTCTTTGGGTTCTTGGTCTTCACTTTAATGCACTTTTACTTTGAACTAAATGTACAGCTTTCTGAGGTGGCCCAGAGTACATGGATCTGGTTGGCTCCTAGTCATGGGACCAATGAATAATGGCATGGCAGCCTTCAGGGCTGAGGATGACTCAGCAGACCAGAGCTGTAGAGCCCATCTCTCCCCACCCCAAACACCTCATTCATTCTGTGACGTCAGGCGCCTGACTACTCCCATGCTGAGCCAGTTAATAGCTCACCCTATAAACGGGTGCGTAACAAAGTCTACTGCAAGGCCGTCATCACTCGGTTCAAATTTGGCTGATCTCTGTGCTGGCCACATGATTAATTCCAACTGGCTGTGGTCCCCTGCCTGGGGTCATTCAGAAATCCTTCACTCCTTGGCTGGAAGTCTACAGACTCAGAGTGTTTGTTAGGGGATTTGAGAATTTCCTTTCTCCCTCCCTCCCTCATTTCCTCCCACCTTTTTCTCCTTCTTTTGTTAATTAATCCATCTAGTTTTTCATGCAGTTACACATTCATGTAGTCATTCATTCATGAATTCATCTATTCTTTCATTTACTCACATATTGCTACTACATAATTTATAATCAGTATTCATTCATTCATTTATAAAGGCATACATTGATCCACTCATTCTCTTAATCAAACTGGGTATTGTAAAGGATATTATGAGAATCATTTGATCTTAGAGATCAGACTTCACCTGTCCAAGCATCATTTTCCCACTGAAAGAGGCAGAGCAGGGGGTCTCAATGGCACAAACTTCTAAGCCAGTTGTAACCAAAGGCCTTCTCCAGTTCTCTAATTCCACGAGTTTAAGATGTGTAAGATGCAAGCCCAGCTCTACAAGAGTTCATAGCCTAGAAAAGCAACTTTCAAGCTTTTGACTATGATTTATGTATTTTACATCCCAACTTAGCTATACACAATCATGCACATATGATTGAAACAAAGCTTTATGAAATAACACTGACTCTTGCTAAACATAATACGAAATATTTATTTTTTTTAAATGTTGGCCACAATCCAGTAAGTTGATTTCACGACCCACTAATGGGTGATGACCTGAAGTTTGAACACTATAGTCTAGAAGGTCTAGAGAGAGAGTTAAAGTACATATAATGCAAGATAGCTATTTGGACACCATTGTAGACTCTCTGCTCTCATAATCTTCCAAATCCAACAGCCATCTATCTACTTGTGTAGGTGCCATCTCTTGACTTTCATTCCCTGCATTCACTGTGCCTGCCATCTCCCTCCAAATGGACCTGATTTCCTGCCTTCAGTCTTACCCCTCCATTCCATCCTCCAAACAGCAGTCAGTGATCATTCTAAAATATGCATTTGATGAGAAGCCTATAATACTCCTCACTTACGTGCACTCTACAAAATAAATAAATGTATCTAATTCCTTAGGCTTCCCTGGCCTTGATTCTTTCTCCAGGATCATTTCTCACTAATCCCACTCTTATATCTTACACTGAATCCATGCTGAGTGGCTCACAAGTCCTTGAATCTTCCATGCTCTTTCATGTCTCTGAGCCTTTGCTTTTGAAGATTTTTCTCTTCAAGAATTCCCATTCCACCCAATACCAGACTCGTTCAAGGATCATCAAATCATATATTTTTCTATGTGGCCTTTATTGAGGGGCCTCCTCAACCATCCTCTTTCTTTTTCACTATCCTGAAAGTCTATTTACTTGTCAATCTCCCCTGTTTGGGTCATGGCCCATGTTTCTCACTTCTCTTCATCCCCTGGACTCAGCAAAATTTTTGGCACAGATTAGGTGCTTAGAAAATATTTTTAAAGGTGTATGATGTGCTCTGGGTAAGATGGGATTTGATGTGTTAATATCTGTGGCAGCCCTGGGAAAGCACCTTGGAAATCCAATTATAGGAGGCTCAATGAACCAAGAGCCCAGCTCTGAGTGCTCCAAATCCCATCACCACATTTACACTGAGGCCACACTTCTGAGAGGCTGCTGCCAGCCAGTGAGAGGCCCATTCCTAAGAGACATAAGACTCCCCCTTTGAGGGCAGACTGTCTTCAGGACTCCTCGGTGGCCCTGCCAAACATTACTTAAACCTCCCTTCTCTCTCTCCTCCATTCAGGGTCAGCTTTGCACCACAGTCTGATGGCTCTCCCAGCCTTTGCAGCAACTGCCCATCTTCTCTCATACAGGTGTTTCCCGCAGTAAAATCCTTGGTTGTTCCATCCCATCTCAGTACCTGCTTCTCGAAGGACCTGAACTAACATGCTCTCCTCAGTGTCTATATGAGAGGTGACATGACCTGTGAACAACCGATGTGACTGAGGTTAAGTAGTGTGCTTGTAAATGCTTAACAACAGGCTCTCTGGAGAGGGGGAAAAAGGGTGCTGATTTGTAGCACTGGCTGATCTCAATAGTCTAAATACTTCCACCACAACCAGCTTCACACTGCCATTGTGACATCACCAAACATGGACTTGGAAAGAGATGTGCACAGTTGTCTTGAGGACCCAGTGCAAACCGGCTCCAGAGCACCAAAGTTTCTCTCTCCCTGCTGGGCCTCTTTTGATAGCCCTCTGCAGTCCTGTTTACTCCTGAGTGCCCTGTAGCAGCCTGTTCCAGAAGTTTAAGTCAGGTCACTAGACTGGAAACCTTGTGGACCTGCAGCTTCTCCACGGGTCCAGGAGATAGATGGGGGCCCCTACTGTTCCTAGAAATGTAGGCTCTGCTAGAGGCACCTGGATGGCTCAGCCAGTTAAGTGTCCAACTCTTGATTTCGGCTCAGGTCATGATCTCAGGGTCCTGGGATCAAGCCCCACGTCAGGCTCTAAGCTCAGCACAGAGTCTGCTTGAGATTCTCTCTCTCCCTCTCCCTCTGTGCCTCTCCCCACTTATGCGTGTGCGCTCTCTCTCCCTCTCTCTCCAATTAATAAATAAATAAAATCTTTAAAAAAAAAAGAAATGTAGGCTCTGCTAGGTGGGAGCTGTCATTTGCTGTATTCTTAGAGAAGACTTGTGACACAATAATGGCCCTGGATGACCTTTCTGGCTGTGATGTGGAAGATGGTTTGAAGGAGAGAAGACAACACTAAGACCAATAAGAGGTGGTTTAAATAAGAGCTGTAAAGCCTGAATGGAAGATGTTGTAGGGATTGTTTCATAAGGGAAATCAAGGAACGAAAAAACAGAGGGAAGGAGAGAGGAAAAGAAGGAAGGAGAGAAGAATGGAGGGAGGGAGAAAGGAAGGAAGGAAGGAATAGAGGGAGGGAGAGAAGGAATAAAGACCAGTTACGAGTTATTGAGCCTTTATTACTTGCCAAGCTCATACTAAGCACTTTCTTATTTCACCACCCCCATGCCAAGGTTTGTCTCCCGTGTTACAGATGTAGAAAGGGAGCCTCAAAGAGGCTATGTCTTGAATAACAATAATGAAAGAGACAGCAAAAATGGTAGCTAACATTCCTAAGCCTTTACTGTATACAGTTTCTCTCCAGCAACTCTACGGGCTATTATTATCATCCCACTTTAAAGATGGGATTGAACTACTAACAAATGCTATAATCCCGGCAATTTATCTCTTGACCAAGGTCTAAGTATCCTGCTCTAGATGCCATTAATAACACAGATGAAGTCCCCAAAATCAGAAAACACTCTTTTTCATTTCTCCTTCCTGAATGAGGACAGAGTTTAGGAAATGCACAATGTGAAAAGGAAAGATTCTGAGATCTGTCTTGCAGATGGAAAACCTGGGATGCTTTCCTGTTGTGGTGAGGTTGCTTGGAATTTCAGCACAGGACTGTATCAGTGGACCAGCCCACAGTAAACTCATCACATGGAGGAAATTTTGGAGATGTTTTATGCTAAGTAGACTAAAGACCAAGGATAGCTAGAAAGAAAATTAAAATATTTGAGAACAACTGCAGTCACTGACCTCCCCATCCTGGGGATTGGAATCTGTAGCCAAATCTCAGCAGACACAGCTGGATAATTCCAGTGTAAATCCCCTTGCTGAGTAAGAGATCCCACCAGAATAAACAACAATAATTGAATACTATGGCCTCCTGGCTTTACCAGTCAGCCATCCATTCTCAACACATATAGCCTTTGAGGGGAGACTCTGGGCCAGTTATTTCACCAGAGTGAGTCTGGTCGCCCTCTGAGCATAGGGCCAACTACCACATAGTATCTGCAAATGAAGAGAGGTAATGCCACCTAAGGTGGAGCAGAAGCCTGGCCAAACTGAGCCAGGCAAGATTCAAGGGGTAAAGGGCCCCCCTTCCCAAAGGAACCAACTGGAAGACAGCAGCTAGGTGATATGCTAAAGAGTACTAGGACAGCGGGCATTCCACTTTCTACTATTCCAAAAAGATCCTCTATAGACAAGGTGAGGCCTTTTTTGACCCTGACATCTACCGCTTTACCAATCCAGGAAGAAAAGTGACAGCGCCAAGCTTGGTCCAGGGAGCAGTAGGAAGGGGAGGAGACAGGTTAGGGGCTCTGGGTCTTGATAATCAGCTCTGTGACCTTGAACATGACAGTCTTCTCTGACCTGAGTTCTTCTCTCTCTAAATCAGAGGTAACTGCCCCTGACCGTGTTTCCATGTTGGTCCGGAAGGTCAGAGAACAGAGAAGTTGGGAGTGATTGCTAAGAGTCAGACAGGCCTGGTTTGCATCTCAGCGCTGTCATTATCTAACTGTGCAACCCCTGGTAGGCCACTGAATGTCTCTGAGCCTTGGTTTGCTTGTGTGTGAAAATGACAAATACTTACTGCGGCACTGTGAGCATTTGATGAAACAACACATGCAAGTAAGTGCTTAGTGTAGCTCCTGGCAGGACATTACGTATTTATTTATTTATTTTTAGTAATTTAGTGATTGTTACTTTCTTTTTTTTTAAATTATGTTCAGTTAGGAGGACATTAAGTATTTAATAAATAGTTGCTAATATGATTATTCACCAAAACACAGCAGTAATAATAAAGGCGTGTTACCGGGATTCCGCATTTCTACGTGTAAAATAACCAGCGGATCCCAAATGTTCTTTCCACCCCTGCTGTTATCTGATAACCCACAACACACATGTAGCAATACAAAAAAGAAACACGTGCTCCAGATCACGCAAACTGGAGAATAGAATTCTGATCTAGTCAGCCTCAATCCACATTTGGACTCGCGAGTTTTCTCACCATTTCTTCTTTTCTCGACCTACAGACACCTAGGAAAACCCAAGAAGCCAGAGATCCATCCCGGACACCCAACTCACACGCACTGTAGGCAGCATGATAATGGAGCCAAGGGCCTTGTGGGGAACCAGCATGTCAGCACCCATGTTGAGAGCTGATGCCAGTCCCAGGCACTGGAGGACAGAGGCTCCTTGGGGAATGACCAACGACATCACAACCTGGGATTCCTCTTACTGGTGGAAGAGTCCAAAGGGTGCCCTCATGCCACCTAACTCAGAGTCTTTTTGCTGTGACTGTCTCTCTCCCATTTCTGTTGGCTCTTACTCAAGATCTGAAAAGCCAGAGGAAATACTTAATTCTTACCATGAGTGGAAAAGACGGGGGCTTTGAAGTCAGACTGCTTGGTTTGGATCTGGAATTCCTAACTGCTGCCTTGGGCAGGTGCCTTCACATTTTCAGTCTTGGTTTCTTCATCTGTAGCATGAACTGTTAGTCCCTATTTTTCATAGTTTGTTTTGTGAGCTTTAACTGAGATAATGGGTATACAGTGCCCAGCACAGTACATGTAGTAGGCTTTCAATTCAGGGGTCACCCCCTTGACCCCTTTCCTTATCAATATAAAAAGAATCACATCCTATATATTAACATAATCTTTTTGCCCTTTGTTTTAAAAGCTTTACAGTCTAGATCCCTATCCTTCATTAGACTCTATTTTGGAAGGTGGGTTTTGAGTCTCTCATTTCTATGCCCTAGCACCCTGCATTAGTCTGGACCAAGGTAGGTTTGCTCAAGAAGGTTTGCTGATCAGAATCTGTTTCACTGAAAATCCTGTGATACCAAGAAGAGAGTTTTATTTGCTTAGTTACATAAGAAGCAAGCTCTGCCGAGTCCCTTACCTTCCTGACCTTCCCCATCTTCTCTGGAGGCACAACCCCTCTGAGGTTTCACTCGAGTTTTCCCTTTTTATTTTTTAAAAGTACACTTTAAAAAAAGAGAATAGAATGTGTCCTGAGAGTTTGAGAAATAGTTTCTTTGCGATGCTGTGGCCTGGGGAAAGTCAGACTGTGGCCTGCAGGCAATGCCCAGATCATGATTAAATGAGACGGCTTGGTGCCTCTACCCCTGTTGGGACTGAGGCCCTAGCCCCGGCCCCAGGCTGGGGGCTCACTCTCCTGGGGGCACCACCCACCCCAGCTGTAGACACCACATATGGTGTCTGTATGGCCTCCCCACGGGTTCCACCCCCAACCAGCTTTCTCCTTGCTATAGTGACGAGAGGGGAGAGGAGGCCAAACTGAGGACCAGATCTGGTGCCCAGCCCTCCTCCCCTGGGTCTGCTCCTCACTCTGTCTTGTTTCACTGTCCTCAATTCCATCTTCCTCGACCCTCTCTTTCTTCTTTCACCCTTTCCTGGCCTCCCTCTGCTCTTAGAGAAACATTTACGAATTCCAAGTGCTTCTGATGCACGCGGACCTGGGCCCACAGGGTGAGTGTGTGTGTGTGTGTGTGTGTGCGTGTGGTGTGTGCTGTCACTGGATGACAGCTCACGTGTTCCGTGTGCCTGTCTGCATTGGGTGGATCGACAGGGCATGTGGTACGTAACGGATGTCTCTGCAGTATGCTGGTGGGGAGCCAGCTACGTCTGTGCATCTTGTCTGTGATATGCCTCTGGGAGTGTCTGTTGTGTGTGGTGGGCCATCCCCCAAGCTGTGTGTCTCTGTATGTGTTGTGGGTCCACTGTGTGTGGCTACGTGCTTACCGTGTGTGTCTTTGTTATCTGCTTTTTTGTATACTGTACAAGGCTGGCAAGTCCCTGTGGGGTAATGTGTTCACATGTACGTGTGTGTCTATGTGTTATCTTTGTTGTTGCTCAGATAGGCGAGAGGACTTGTATTACGTGTATTTACGTGCGATGAACTGCATTCATTCTGTGGTTCTGCATCCTGTGTGTTGCTGAAAAATCTCTTGGTTGTACGCTGTGTACATGTGGGGTGTATTGTATGTGCTGTTTGGAGTTACAATGTGCATGTGCTGCATGTTTCCCTGTGTCCCTGTGTCTGTGAAATGTGCGTTTCCCCTGCCAGCTCTTCTTCCCCGTCGGGTGCCCCAGCCTCCCTCCCTCCACTCTCCTCCCTAGGCTGTGACTGGTCTCAGCTGACACCTCCGCTGCTCTGGCAACCCGAGAACAGCCTGGAGAAAGGTCAGCTGGCCACCTTCTCCCTGGGCCTGCCCAGATCCCCAGACTCCAGTGTTGTGTGGTGTGGGAGCGCCCTCTGTTGGCCATGTGGACCCAGACTGGCCCCTGCAACTAGGGCTTCATCTTCCCTTTACAGATCACCCCCAAGAGACTTCCAGCCTCATTAATAAAGGGCCTTAGAAGGGGGTATGCCCATATAATTTCTCATTCAAAGAAAGACACTTGAGACTGAAAGAGGGTGTTATTAAGTGTGCTGAGACACTGGGTACAGACCAGACGCATCCTGAGTAGACGGTAAAGAAGACTTTCCTGACCACCTACTCAGGTCACAGTCCCACTGAGATAGGACTGAAAAATGTGTGCTGGCCCTCACTGGTGAAAGTAATAGCTATTTCCGATTTATATTCAAGCAGGTAAGAATCTCAAACCCACACTTAACACCTGATAACTTCATGCTTCCCCCCTACTTCCCTAGGAATAATTTCCCAAAACTTCTATTTCCCCTTTACAACAGGACCCAAGGTTGAAACCCAGGGGTTCCGTTGCAGAAGGAGGGAGCGGCCAATGTTACAAGATAAACACTGAAAAGTTTCCAGTGGCTTGAACATAAGGAAGCTGGATATAAGGAAAGGCACCCTTGTGAGAGGGTTACACTTGGTGGAAGAAAAGGGAATAGTCATGGATGCACCCAGGACTTGCAATGCCCCAGGTATGTGATAATAAGAACCTCAACAGGAGGAGAAAGGAGCCATGTGCTCACATGTGGGCATGCATGCATAAACACACATATCCACTCCAAAATGCAGAATTCTCAAACAGCTTTTGTGGCAAATATCCCTGGGGTCTGGGGGCATGCATATTTACTACTTCTTGACTTACAGAACAAGCAGATCTAAAGGACATTATTTTACACAAAAACATGGATTTTCACTGCATTCCTTCTGCTGGTGATTAAAAGGATGCTGATAAGCAGTGGTTATTTCTGTAAACTCACTGACAAGGTTGCAGGAGGACCTAAGGACTACATAGCCCAATCAGCCTGAAGTGTGTTTTTCAAAACATTACTTCTCATGAGACATTAATAGTTATTTCAAGGTGTAGCAAAATAAATTTGAGGGTTCGGGATGCCTGGGTGGCTCAGTTGGTTAAGTATCCAACTCTTGATTTTGGCTCAGGTCATGATCTCAGAGTCCTGAGATTGAGCCCCACATCAGGCTCCATGCTCTGCATGAAGCTTTGCCCTCTGCCCATCACCTTGCTTGCACTCTCTGAATGAATGAATGAATGAAAAATGCAGGTTTAAATAAAGTTTAACAGATTTCTTTCCCACGTTTTCTCAGAGCCTTTAATATGATAATGTATCTTGTGAATTTCTGAAAAAGGGGGAGATGCATGTAGTGTTTCTCAAAGTACATAAACAGAATTTTTTTCTCTCCTAGAAATTTATGGGAGAAAAATTTAAATGTACACATTGGCAAAGCAAGATCCCAGGTAGCATAAGTCAATTACTACTAAATTCTCACTTGCTGTAATAATCATGTATTTTGCTTTTGTATGTTTGTTTTAATTTATCTCTTTGGATCTTAAAATGACTTCGGTAGGTAGGTACTATGTTATCATGCTAAATTACAGATGAGAAGACAGGCTCCAGGAGGTAAGCTGACTTGCTCCAAGTCATGACATTGGTCAGTGATGAAATAAGACTTGGAAACAGACATGTCTCTCTCCAAAACACATATACTTCTACTTTGCTAACTACTGCTGAGTATAACTTGACAGAAAGTTTAAAACATGGTCCCTGTCCACAAGAGCTATACCTTGTACTTAAAGAGTACTTTTAGTACAAGAGGAGCACTTGGGTGGCTCACTTGGTTAAATGACCGACTCCTGATTTCAGCTCACGGTTGTGAGATCAAGCCTGGGGTCGGGCTCTGTGCGCTGGGTTGTGGACCTGCTTAAGATTCTCTCTCCATCTTCCTCTGTAACTTCCTCCTCGCTTTCTTAAAAAAAAGAAACCTTTTAAAAAATATAGTGCTAAAAATTAGTGGGTAATGATTGGCATCACCTATGGGAGGTAAGGAAAAGAAAAAGACCTGGGGAGGTCAAGGAAAGCTTTCTGGAGGAGGTGCATTTAAACGGTGCTTTGAAGGATGGAGAAGACTTGGTTAGATCAGGGGTCAGCAACTTTTTATTCAAGGTAAAGGACCACATAGTAAATATTTTCTGCATGTGAACCATGTAGTCTCTGTTTTAAGTACTTGACATAGCTGTTGGGAGTGCGAAAAGAGCCTTAGACAATACATACATGAATGGACATGGTTGTGTCCCAATAAAACTTTATTTGCAAAACAGGCAGCCAGTCCATGGGCCCTAGTTTACCAATCCCTGAGTTAGATGCAAGGAAAAGGGGAATGAGACCTTTCTGGGCTAGGAAAAATCCTTCATACAAATGCAGTCAGCAGTACACTCAAAGGCCAGAGCCAGGCCCCAGGCCTGCTCAAAACTGTTCCCATTCTGTCCCCTCCCTCCACCCCAACCCCAACTCAATTGTATTCTAAGCCCTGAGGGTGAGCTTACTGCAGCTATGCAAAGAGAAAGCTTGTCTACATTTGAGATAAGCTAAACAAAGAGCTCACCCATCCCAGTGGAAGGTGCTTGTGAAATGTGTGCCTGGATTTAGTCTGTTGGGAAGGCAGAGAAAGCCAACAAACCTAGTCTCCCTTCTTGAAAAAGGGACGGGTCTTTTCTCCTTCCAAAAAGCCAAGGCTAATGCTAAAGTGCTTGCCTGTTTCTACATACTAGGTGTGGACTGAGCTAAGCTGATCTGCAGAGGTCCTAGGATTCATCAAATATAATATGACCGAACAACATCTCTGTTCCTATCTCCCTAGCACAGGCCCAGTGGTGTTACTGCTTGGACATTAAACTTTAGTAACTCTCCACTTAGTACAGGATCAAAATCAAGCACTCCAGTCTGGCATCAAGGCTCTGTACATGTGACCTCAATTTAAGACCCTTATTTTCAGCATCCACTCCAGCTAACCTTGGTTTGTGTCTGTGCCCTTGTGCGTGATTTATAAGCTCCACCCTTCTGGCCTTTGCACTTGTACCTGGAATGCCCTCTTTCTTCCTTCCTTTTACCCAAGTCCTCTCCTGAACTATAGGGCTCTACTCTTAAACCCTCCTATATGGTGAACGCACCCCTTCTTCCCTCTAAACTGCCACAACTCAGATATTTGAGCTTATTATGAGTAGTGTCACTTTATGAGCAGCGTCACTTTCCTTGGCTTGTTTTTTGTTCTCCAAATTGAAACTAACTTGTTAATGATTATAAAAAATGCAAACCTACTGTTTAAAACACCCAAGCCTTCTAGAAACTATAATGCAAAAAAAAAAAAAGAGAGAGAGAGAGAGAGAAACTCAGAAGGGTGATAAAGTCTATAAAGGTGAAAAGGGGTAATATGGCACTGTCTTTCAGGGAACACAGCTCTTTTGGTATAGTTGAGTAAAGGGTCCCTACAGTGGAATGACAAGAGAGAAAGCTGGGAAGATGACAGGGGCCAGAGCACCCTAAATTCTTTTTTTGTTGTACCCCTAAATTCTACATTTCATTGAGTCTTGATTTAGAGATTGCTGGAGGAAAAACAAGAAAACATATGGCATATTCCCACTAAGCACCTAGCTTGACACATAGTAGGTGATCAATTGATCACCTAAATTAATCACATTAAATTAATATAAGATTGGATTTGGGGTCTTAGGCTGAGAAAACATCTCTAACTAGATTTCCTAACATTGGTCATATAGGAAAGGCACTGAGTGAGAGAGTCTGCAGTAAAAGCTCAGGGGGCCTGGCTCCTGCAGATGGTCGCATAAACTAATTCCTTAATCATTTCCCCCTTAAAACACCGAGTGCCTCCCCATCTATACTAGCATGTGTGCTGAAGCTATGGCCAGGAGAATATGACCGGATAAGTTCCACAGTAAGCCGCCGAGGAAAAGCAGAAAGACCCAAGATGGGGAGTTGGCCATTGAAAGGGCAATTCTCTAGTGCCATGCTAGAAGGGGAGCAGCTCAGGGCACAGGGGAAGGAAGAGGTATGGGGAACTATAAGGGAGAAGAATGAGCATGAGTAACATCCTTGTTTGCACACTGACCTTTGCAACCTGGAAAGTATTTTACAGAGTAGCAGAATCCTAAGTTTGGAAGAACCCAAAAGGTCACTGAGGCCAACCCCTCGGTCAACAATTCAGTGCCATTTGGTCCCACCTTGAACCTTTCCAGTTACAGAAAATGAACTCATCTATATCCAGGAAGCTGGTGCAAAGCAGTGTCCAGGATGCAAGTTTAGACAATACAAAGAGGAAGGGGGACTAATCCCCTAAGAAGCACTTACTCTATGACAGGGGCTGACTGGGCATCCTACCTACATTGTTTCATATAAACCTCATGAAAACCTTGTGAATGGGGATTAACGTCCCTATTTCACAGGCAAGGAAAGTGGGGCTCAGAAATATTGAGTCATTGGACCTATTATAAATCTGGTAAGTAGGGAAGCTGGAATTCAAACTCAGGATGGTTTACCATCAAGGTCCATGGTATTTTAGCTAAAAAGAAGCTTTGGCTCAGACTCAGAAAAGGCCAGATGATTTAGGTAGCCCCCAGAAAGGCCAGGATAGAGGGGATGATGACCCAGTCAGTTGGCATGACTGGGGGGGCGGGGAGCGTGAGAGGATGCCAGGCTGGGGTAGGAATGCAGGAAATGCTTCAGGACAGGATTATAGCACGTTGGCAAGGATGGCCCTGAAGGTTCACATGTTTTTGGTTCTGTGTGCCTGTGCCTGCCCCATGGTGAACATTTATTTGGGCACTCTCCTCTTCTCATCCCCTTCCCAAGCTTCAAACAAAAGAGGAAGAGAGTAGGGCTCAGGGGAACAAGAGTGCCCTGGCCTGATCCCATAATTGCATAAAGTAAGCCCCACCCTGGATTTGTTACCAACTCTCCTTTGAAAACCATCAGAAAACTCATCTCACACTCCCCCTTGCTTATAAAGCCCTTTCATCCTTTCAATAAGCAGTGCATCATCTCTGGGCCTGGCACTAGGGATACAGAAAGAATAACAGTCACAGCAACCATCTCTCCAGTTCCTTCCATGTGCCAGGAGCTCTGCTAAGTGCTTTATGAGCATGTTCTTACCTAATTCTACCAACAACCTTGTGAGGTAGACCCTGTCATTGTTCCCACTTTACAGGTTGGATTGAGGCCA
Source organism: Leptonychotes weddellii (assembly GCF_054177405.1). Taxonomy (NCBI): domain Eukaryota; kingdom Metazoa; phylum Chordata; class Mammalia; order Carnivora; family Phocidae; genus Leptonychotes; species Leptonychotes weddellii. Next base: position 64,698,198 of record NC_138382.1, read on the forward strand.
GGCTAATTCATCCAAAGTGGCAGACTTAGTAGTGGGGGAGTTGGGATCTGAAATCTGAACGTATGCACAGGAACCCAAGGACCCTCAAGGAACTAGCTCATAGTCAGAAAGAGGAAGACACAGGAAAGTGCTGTGTGTTGAGCACAAAGCTTGTGAGCAGACAGAATCTGAGTCTGACGTGGTGTCCAGGAGGCAAGTAATGAGAAGAAAAAGAGGGAAGGCTAACCCTGTGAAAAGTACTTAGTATATGCCATGCCAAACAAGGCTAATTATGTTGGTTGTCTCATTTAATTCTTCCTTCAACCCTATGGAGAAGCAATTAACATGCCCATTTTACCGATGGGCAATCTGGGGCTCAGAGAGGTTGAGTCACTTGATCTAAGATGTAAGTCCAATTATTAAGGGGCTTGTAGGTGAAGCTCCTAAAGCAGTCCCAAGTTGGGGGTGGGCTCTTAAAAAGGAGTAGGTGTGGCATTTTTCACAGAGCTAGAACAAACAATCCTAAAATTTGTATGGAACCACAAAAGACCCACAATAGGCAAAGCAATCTTGAAAAAAAAAAAAAGCAAAGCTGGAGGCATCACGATTTTGGACTTTAAGCTGTATTACAAAGCTGCAGTCGAGACAGTATGGTACTGACACAAAAACAGACACAGAGAGGGATGGAACAGAATAGGAAACCCAGAAATGGACCCACAACTATATGGGCGACTAATCTTCGACAAAGTAGTAAAGAGCATCCAATGGAAATAAGACAGTCTCAACAAATGGTGTTGGGAAAACTGGACAGCAATATGCAGAATGAAACTGGAACATTTTCTTATACCATACACAAAAATAAATTCAAAATGGATGAGAGAGCTAAATGTGAGACAGGAAACCATCAAAATCCTAGAGGAGAACAGGCAGCAACCTCTTTGACCTCAGTTGTAGGAACTTCTTACTAGACACGTTGCCAGAGATGAGGGAAACAAAAGCAAAAATGAACTATTGGGACTTCATCAAGATAAAAAGCTTCTGCACAGCAAATGAAACAATCAACAAAACTAAAAGGCAACCTATGGAATGGGAGAAGATATTTGCAAATGGCATATCTGATAAAGGGTTAGCATCCAAAATCTATAAAGAACTTATCAGACTCAACACTCAAAAAACAAATAATCCAGGTAAGAAATGGGCAGAAGACATGAACAAACACTTCTCCAAGGGAGACTTATAGATGGCTAACAGACACATGAAAAGTTGTTCTACGTCACTTATCATTGGGGAAATACAAATCAACACCATGAGGACATACCACCTCACACCTGTCAGGATGGCTAAAATTAACACAAGAAGCAACAGGTGTTGGTGAGGGTGCAGAGAAAGGGGAACCCTCTTGCACTACTGGTGGGAATGCAAACCGGTGCAGCCACTATGGAAAACAGTGTGGAGCTTCCTCAAAAAGTTAAAAATAGAACTACCTTATGATCCAGCAATTGCACTACTAGGTATTTACCCAAAGGGTACAAAAATACTGATTTGAAGGGGCACAGGCACCCCAATGTTTATAGCAGCATTGTCAACAATAGCCAAACTATGGAAAGAGTCCAAATGTCCATCGCCTGATGAATGGATAAAGAAGATGTGGGGTGTGTGTGTGTGTGTGTGTGTGTGTGTGTGTGTGTGTAATGGACTATTACTCAGCCAACAAAAATAATGAAATCTTGCCATTTGCAATGACGTGCATGGAGCTAGTTTATTATGCTAAGTGAAATAAATCAGAGAATGACAATACCATAGGATCTCACTCAAATGTGGAATTTAAGAAGTAAAACAGATGAACACGTGGGAAGGGTGGGGAGGTGGGAAGAGAGGGAAACAAACCATAGGAGACACTTAACGATAAAAAACAGAGGGCTGCTGGAGGGAGGTGGGGGGTGGGGATGGGCTAGATGGGTGATGGGTATTAAGAAGGGCACTTGTTGTGATGAGCACTGGGTCCTTTATATAAGTGATGAATCACTGAATTCTACTCTAGAAACCAATATTGCACTGTATGTTAACTAAGCAAAATTTAAATTAAAAAAAAAAGAAAAGGCAGTAGGTATGGCAGGGTATTTCAGCAAAGGGATTACAATGTGCAGTGGCTGAGGCAAGGGTGTCAGGGCTGGATCAGGGGAAGTGAGGAGAGATGGGGCTGGAGAGACAAAAATGGTAATATTTTGGAGAACCTTATAAACCACACTAAGAAATGAGAACCTTATTCTGAAGGCAAAAGAGAATTATGATGGATTTTAGAATATTCCCACTGACTACAAAGTGAAAATCAGAAGGGTAAGAGGGGAAGGATGGATGGAGACAGGGAGACTAATTAGGAAAACATTACAATAACCCAGGAGAGCAATGATGAGGACAGGGACAAGGACAAGGGTCAGTGTGCTCTGAAATGACAGCAATAGTTTTATTAATGGGAAACTGAGGCTCAGAAAGGTAAGTCCTGGCCACTATTGGAACTGGAACAAAATTCTGGTCTTCTGACTTTGAGGGCCCATTCTAGAATTGCATATATCCCCTTTTCAAAAATTCTCTCAAACAGCTTGAGTACATTAATTATCCAGATATGACTTTTATGATTCCCATTTTAAAAACATGAAATCATGAGCACAGAAAAGCAAAGAAACAATTGCGTCTAAAATTATGTAGACAGGACGTAGCAGAGCCAGGATTTGAATGCAAAGCCTGTACTTTTCCCCACTCTGTCATGCTGATCCCCAATACAGTACCATTGCTCCTTCCTCCCGACCCCCTACCTCCCTCCCCATCAACATTTTTTTTTTATGCTGGTTTTTTTCAAATGAAAAAAATACCAACTGAGGAAATATAGTATGTAATACATTCTTGGATAAAGTTATTTTTGTCTATGGTGATTTCTCCCCTTCAAAAAAATTACAGAAGGTTCAGATCAGCAGAAAAGCAGCCTGGAAATTTCATGCTTTAACAAGTTCCAAATATTTTTGAATTATTATTTACTTATTTTCTTAGGAAGTAAATTCTGCACTTGGAGGAAGGGGAGGCCAAGAAGTGGCCACATACACAGGTTTTGATTCACTCTCAAGAAGGAAAGCACCTGGAAAACCAGAGCCTGCAATTACTGATCCCCTACTATGGGTCCATCATACCCCCAGCTCATTTAATTGTCCTGACAATCCCAATGGAGTGGTACTATTATCCCTATTTTACACAGGGAGTAACTGATACCTAGAAAGATGAAGTCACTTGCCCATTGTCACCTACACGGAAATGGAAGGACCTAAGACTTGAATACAGGATCTGTCACAAATGTTTTTCTCTTCTGACTGTAATTTATCACATCGACCTCGAGAGTCTAGCTCATATCTTTGTTTTCCCATGATTGATTTTATAAGAAGGTAGCAGATGCAAGCTTCATCAGGGTTTAATGTGAGGAACAGAGCACATCACCCCTCCAAACCTACAACTTTTTCTCCCACCATCATGTTTTAGAGTTCTCCTAATGAAAGAGGGGAAAGACCATTGCGCTGAGAGTCAGGCTCTGAGGTCTAACCCTGGCTCTGCTAGGCTACAGGTGTGGGTCCACGGACAAATGTTCTCCCTAACTGGCCCTCGTTAGGCCATAACTCCCTAACTGGTCGCTCTACTGATCATCACCTGTAAAGTTAGGATGTTAGAAGGCAACGAGGGGCCCTTTATTGTTCCATATTCTAGGATGTTAACATCTCAGAAGAAATGCAGTGGGTCAGTTCTCAGAGCAAAGATGACCATACAAAGGACAGAAGAGGCAGAAGTGATGTAGGGAGAAGGAGCAAGAGAGATTGGAATAGGGAGGAGGTCTCTAATAGTAGAGGCAAGAGGCATCCAAGGTGACAACTCTGCCCTTTCCTCTAGAGCTTTGCTGGTAAGCTTCATCCCAAATCAAGGACCCATGGCCCTCGGAAGAACACTGAATGGCGGGTGACTGGAATCTGGGATGGAGGAAAGGGAGAAGACAGCCAGTGACAGATCTTCCAATTACTTGAGATGCTGTGCAAGACCAGGCTATGTTCTAAATCAGTTCTTTGCTGCAGGACAGCCCAGCTGGTGGCATCTTGAAGGGCCAGATGTAATTGCAAAGCCAGCCTGGTCTTCCCTCTCTTTTTTCCCTGGTTGCCATTTTCACATGAAAACCATAAAAGATCCCAGAAATGGGAGGTGCACTTAATGGGTTTTTTTTGGCACCAAGAAATTAATCTTTTTAAACCAAGGGGATTTTTTTTTTCTTTCCTAAAGATCTTTGGCAAACAGAAGCTAAATTGCTTCCAGACCTCATGAAAGGTATTTTGTGCAAACGAGGTGTGATTTACACTTCCTTTAATTAGTCTGAATCCTGGAAAAAGAGAAATAATAGAAAACAAGAGCTATGTAGAAAACAAGTCCAAACAGCCCTAAAATAACAGTTTTGTAAAAGCATCGGTGGAGGGTGTTAGAAGGAGACCAATAACAAAACAACAACAACAACAACAAAATCCTTCTAATTCTGGGAGTGGAGCAATTATAAGTGAATTGAAGTTTTGTTGGACTCCTTTCCCTAGGGATGGGGGAGGGGAGAAAGTTTGGCAGAAAGGATCCTAAGTGTTCTCAGAGTAAGTTTCAAGTGCTGGTTGAACTTCCTTCCCTTAAGCCTCTGTCTTTTCTGAGGGCATTTGGGGTCTAGGGAGCCAGAGAGTCAGGGAGGGAGAAGATAGTTCTGCTTGCAATCATGGACATTTTACCATCCAGTCTGTCTCCTAGCTGGGTTACAACATACAGCATTTTGGAAGAGGAATGAATGGCTTTTGGAATCACAGACCTACTCTCAAGTTTTGGCTCTGCCGTTTACCACCAGAGTGACTCCGGACAACTCCAGTCTGCAATCTGTTGACCACTCCCTTACTTCTTGAAGCTCTCATTTCCTGGTTGCCTGATTCACCCCCACACCCTTCTTACTGTCCCATCAGGTTGCTCCTGCTTAGTATCTTTTGCACGTTCAAGCTCATCTACCTAGAAGTTAGTTGCTGGGGTTGCTCAAGGCTCAGTCCCAAACAGACTTCCATTGGTCAACTGACTTTATCAAAATAAATCTACCTGCCTTGTTTCACTTTTCATCTGATTAACTTTCAGAGTCCTGTTGCCTGGCTGCATCTCCTTTCTTGTTGGGTCCTCATATCCAACTGTGTTGCTACATTCACCTTTACTTGGATGTTTCCAAGTATCTCAGATACAACATACCCAAAACTGAACTCAGGATCTTCCACCTTAATCAGGTCCACTCCCCAGAGAAGAACATCCCCATTCATGCACATATTATCCTTGGCTCACATTACCCTTCACCTTCTATCTGGTGCAATGCCACATCCAGGTGATTTTATCTCTGTCCTGACATTGCATGACCTGAGCCAATCTTGCCCCATCTCTGTGCAAAATGGGAAAGATGAGCGAGCTGGTCTCTGAGCATATCCTCGCTCTGACACTGTACAACAACTCAGTGGTGATCATCTCCTCCTCTTACTCAGCTCACCTGTAGTCTATTACAGTCTCTGGATCTATCCACAGCATGGGCCCAAGAGGCCTTAGGGGACTTTAAGCTTAACAGACAATGTAGGATCCGGCAAGAGCAGCCTCTGGCGTGAATCTTATCTTTATTTTCACTAATCCCATCCCTTGTGACTACTCATCTCCCTCAGGGAAAAAAGAAAAAGAAAAAAATAAAAACAAAAATTATCAAAACACCTTTTGGGTGAAAGGAATGGAATGGCCAACATGATGTACTGCATAAGCTAAAAGAATAATTTCATCTTACCTTAAGAATGTTTAAGGGCCTAAGGCTCCATTCTACCACTAGAATACTTGAAATCGTAAGGCCAGTTTCATTGATAATTGCACTGTCCATATATGATTGAAGAGTCATAAACCAGAGGACCTGGGCTCAAGTTCTGGCTCAGCGTCTGTAACTCACCACAGGACCTGGAATGATCCCCTACTCTCCAGGGCTTCATCGTCTCCTCTAAATAAAGGGGTTGTACTGGATGATTTACATGGGCTCTGGCAGCTCAAAGGTTTACAGGACTGTTACAAACTGCAGAGAATGAGAGAGGGGTAGAGGGATCTCCTTTGCAAATTCCCTATAAAATCATGCATCTTCCCCATGAAAGGAAGGATACAAATAACAACAGATGAAATTGACTGAGTGCCCATTATATACCACACACTAATGTCCACAATTAAGAGATAAACTAAGGGAGAAAACAAACAAAAAATGCTGAAATACGGCACTGTTGGTGGGAATACAAACTGGTACAGCCCACGTGGAAGACAAGTATGGATATTCCTCAGAAAGTTAAAAAAAGAATTACCCTACGATCCAGCGATCGCACCACTGGTTATTTACCTGAAGAATACAAGAACATGAATTCAGAGGGATACATGCACCCCTATATTTACAGCAGCATTATTTATAATAGCCATCTTATGGAAGCAGCCCAAGAGTCCACAGATTGATGAATGGATAAAGAAGTTGTAATATATACACACACACACACACACACACACACACGCACAATGGAATATTACTCATCCATAAAAAAGAATGAAATCTTGCCATTTACAACAACATGCATGGAGCTAGAGGGTATAATGCCAAGCAAAATAAGAGAAAGATAGCTACCTATGATTTCACTCATATGTGGAATTTAAGAAACAAAAAAAACAAGCAAAGGGAAAAAAAAGAGAGAGAGACTAATCAAGAAAGGGACTCTTGGGGCACCTGGGTGGCTCAACTGGCTAAGCGTCTGCCTTCAGCTCAGGTCATGATCTCATGGTCCTGGAATCAAGCCCCGTGTTGGCCTCCCTGCTCAGTGGGGAGCCTGCTTCTCCCTCTCCCTCTGTCTCCTGGCTCTTGCTCTCACTCTCTATCTCAAATAAATAAATAAAATCTAAAAAAAAAAAGAAATGGACTCTTAATTATAGAGAACAAGCTGATGGTTACCAGAGGGGAGGTGAGTTGGGGGAGGGAGGTGGGGGGGGCGGTAACTAAGTGATGGGGATTAAGGCGAGCACTTGTGATGAGCACTGGGTGATGCACAGAATTGTTGAATCACTATATTGTACACCTGAAACTAACATAACCCTGTATGTTAACTAACTGACTGGAATTAAAACGAAAACTTAAAAAGCCAAAAAAAAAACCCAAACAAAAAAAACAAGTTGAGTATCGTACCCAGTGGGTCACATGGCTAATAAACGATACAGCTGAGATTTCAAACCTCACACTTCAAGCCCATGCTGCACACTACACTCCCACTCTGTGCAGCCATTTTTGTTGTTTTGCCTTTGTTTGTTCACTCATCCATTCATTTGTGTTACAAACGTTCCCTGAGTACCTTCTCTGTGTGTGGAACTGTGCTAAACACAAGGAAGCATGAGAAAAGATCCAACAAGAAGTTCACAAATCGGCTAAAGAAACAAGAAACTATGATCAGGACATTTAGAAAAATTCTTTCTTTCCAAAGTGCCACTCTGGTCATGTTTATGATCCTTCTCAAAAGGCTTCCAGGGTTCCCCCCTTTGCCTACAGGATGAAGTCCAAACAGTTTAGCCCATTGTCTAATCCCGCTGTGATCTGGCTCCTGTCTCATCTCCTTTCAACCACATTCATTCAACACTTGTTAAATATTAGCCATGTGCCAGACACTGTACTAGAGTGTTTGGAAGGCAATGCTAAGTGACAAAGACTTAGGCCCTGCTCTCCTGGCGCTTACAGATATTAACCAAATTATCACATTAATGTCAACTTAGGCATTCCTTTAAGCTTCCTGTGGTCCAGCCCCACTAGATGCAAGGTCTCCCATCCCATTAGATGCTTCCTGCCCAATAAGCGTTATAAGGATACAGTTCTCCGACTCATTCAATGATCAGATGGTCTTTTAACAATGTGATTTGTCCTACTTATCATGCATAAATATCTACTTCTAAAGAGAGACTCTGTGTGTGTGTGTATGTGTGTGTGCACGCGCGTGTGTGTGTGCATGCAGTAAGTATTTATTTTACCTCAAAATGGCTTTTCAGTAGGTTCAAACTTCTTACTATAGTGGCTCAATTGGTTAAGCATCTGCCTTCGGCTCAGGTCATGATCCCAGGGTACTGGGACTGAGTCCCGCATCAGGCTCATTGCTCTGCAGGGAGCCTGCTTCTCCCTCTGCCTGCTTCTCACCCTGCTTGTTCTCACACGCTCTCTCTCACAAATAAATAAATAAAATCTTTAAAAAAAAAAAAAAAAGGGGCGCCTGGGTGGCTCAGTTGATTAAGCGACTGCCTTCGGTTCAGGTCATGATCCTGGAGTCCCGGGATCGAGTCCCACATCGGGCTCCCTGCTCAGCGGGGAGTCTGCTTCTCCCTCTCATGCTCTCTGTCTCTCATTCTCTCTCTTGCAAATAAATAAAGTCTTAAAAAAAAAAAATGAAAAAAAAAAAAAAAGTCTTACTATATACTACCATGAGATACAATGCTCTCCTCCCCAGGAGCTGCTGTGCTTCAAGTCATTTGCTTATTGTCTATCTCCCCTATCCAACTCTAAATTTCAAGAAGGCAAAGTTCTTGACTACTCTTGTTCACCAATGAATTCCCAACACTTAGTCCAGTGCTTGGCACACTGTTGATATTCAGAACATATGCTGGTTATATTACATCATCCTTAATGCTTCCTAAAACCTTAATTCAAAATGAGACTGTGGCAGACAGATTCTTACCCATTTTTTTTTTCCAGATAGGGAAACAGACCTGAAAGGAGAAACAACTTTCCAAAGGCCACAGAGAGTTGGTAGCTTAATTGAGGTCAGAACCAAAGAGAATCTGATGCCCAGAACTCCTGCGATACCACACCCATTCATGAACTGTGAGTCTGAAATGGCCAGGAAGATACAGCCTCAGGGGGAGAGCGCACATAACTGGAGACAGACACAGTCCTTAGGCCTTTGCTGTCCATGTATTTATCTCAGAGTCAGTAACTGAGTGGGCTGTTCCAGAGCAAGAGGAACCCATCTGCGTGGGAGAAACTCTAGTCTGCCCCCAAAGACAACCTCTGACTGAGAAAAAGATCCAATCACTCCCTCTAACCCAAACTCTCCAAAACTCTATTTCCTATTATGTCTCAACAACCACACTCGCATCTCAAGATTACATCTGTGAGCTCACAAAGGCTCACTCAATTAAGAATAGGGAAAATCTTATCCTCTCCAAACAAAGTGAAATGTGACATAACCCAGTTGCTAGAATTATATCTCACTCAGGAAGAAGGGGAGGAACAGGGAAAAAAAATGGGTGGGTCATTCATTATGCGGAATTTTCCAGGATAATTTGAGTAGTGTAGCCCTTCACATTTCAATGTTCCAGTCCCTAAAACAATACACAAGTCAAGGTCTGGGCTTTAGGAGAGCCATGAGGGTGAAGAAGGCTCTTCTACTCTTGCCCTGAATTCCTGAGTAATCTCTAGATACATTCTGATTCCCCGTTGGATGACTGGCCTGGTGTCAGTGAAGATCTTTATACCCGGGCCCAGGGAATCCTGGAGGAAAGTTCCAGGCTCTAAAACCTACTTGATCAGGCCAATGCAGAATAGGAGATGATTCCTCTTAATGAATAATCCTTTTCCTCTCTGAGCCTTAACCTGGAACATCCTGGAAGTTGACAGGAAGTTGACTTGGATAATATCTAAAGTCCCTTCCAACATCTATGGTCAGTGGTTCAATAAGTGAAAGATGGTTTGGCATACCAAAAAGGGCCAGGGACTCTGGTCTTGTTCAACTCCCAAATCTGCATTGGACAAGTGATTTCACTTCACTGAGCACCAGTTTTCTCTTCTTTAAAAAGGGAGTAACAACTTGCAGCTCACAGAATTGCTTTAAGGATAGGAGAAAATATGTTCAAAGTCCTTAGCCCAGCATCTGGCATATAGACCTATGCAGCAAATGGTAATGATCACTCTGAGCAAGTCTTTGGACTTTGACTAATTAATGACTGATTTCAAGAATGAGACCTTTATGGATAAAATCTTACAAGAGACTTTGAGTTTAGACAGGAGCCACATTCTCAAGTTAAAGATCCTTCTAACTCCTCAGCAACTGCTTGTCTACTAGAGGCCACCCATTCACAGCTGATGAAACTTGCTTTCCTCAAATCAACTGGTCATGTTAAAAAGCAATACAATTACAAAGCATCCAGGTCTCAGGCCAGTTTTGGAGGAAGCCATTCTTTCCATATGGAGGGTTACTAAGAGGCACCTTGGTCCGGACTCAAGTTTTTTTTTTTTTTTTAAAGATTTTATTTATTTATTTGACAGAAGAGACACAGCGAGAGAGGGAACACAAGCAGGGGGAGTGGGAGAGGGAGAAGCAGGCTTCCTGCCAAGTAGGGAGCCCGACGCGGGGCTCGATCCCAGGACCCCGGGATCATGACCCGAGCCGAAGGCAGACGCTTAACGACTGAGCCACCCAGGCACCCCCGGACTCAAGTTTAAACCATCAGGGATAATGTCTGCCCGGGACTGAGCTGTGTAATTAATTTTGGACCACCCACATTACCATACCAGGTTTCAGTTTTCCCACTTGTATGGTAGGGATGATGATATAAGCATCTAGGAGTTTCTGAAATGACTGACTGTGATAACCCCAAGTCCTTGCAGGTGGATGGTTGGCAACAAGAGCTAGAGTCCTTAGAACTCCTGCACCTCTTACTAGTTATGTGTCCTTGGTCAAATCGCCTTCCCTCTCTGAGTCTCCATTTTCATATCTGGAAAATGAGTCCAAGGATACTCCACATAATAGAACTGTTAGGAGCAATTGATGAGGCAGCGTATGAAAAAGTTTTTATAAGATAGAAGGCATTACCCAAAGGCAGGAGACACTCATGCCTACGTCCGGGCCCTTTTAGACAAGCATTGCAGCATCTCCCTTTTATTCTTCCGGTCTAAAAGTGATTGCACTTCTATGTACACAAGAATCTGAAGGTCCCATTTCCATCTGTGCCCTGTGAAAGTGTTACCAGTATTTTTTTCTTGTCATTTAGAGTGACCTGAGGGGAAATTGGCCAGACTGTTGTCCTAGGTCCAGAGTCTTACTACAAAACTAAAACTCCACCCAGAAACCTGAGTCAACTGAAGAATGAGGCACTGGGCATAAACCATGCCAAAAATTTCCATCCTCTGCTTTCCAGGATCCTAAATGACACTGGTCATTGAAAACCCATCCCTCTAATCCAGAGGGAAAATTCAGCTCCGCTTAAGATGAATTTAATGCCCAGCATTAGTGTTAAAACCGAAAAAGGCCCTTCCAAAGCTGTGACCTTCTGTTCAAAGGCTTGCTTTTGTTTGGTTGTATCTTGTAAAACACTTTAGCAGCAAATTTAGGACTTATAAAATGGGGCCAGTCAAGAGCCTCGGGAACCAAAAGTCTGTTTATTCACTGAGTACAGACAGTGGGGGCGGTAGCAACAGACAAGATGGTGCTAATGCCAGGGTTTCTGGGGCAAAGAGATCTCAGAACCCAGAGCAGTAATGGGTCCTGGGGTGAGAATGAAAGAGTTCATGGAAAAGGTAGAGCTAATTATAATTGCAGTAGGCTTTGGAACAACCATGGTTAAAACTGGACATCATTTGACCTTGGATAGGTTACTTAGCATCTCAGAACATGAGTGTCGTCATCAATAAAATGGATGATACACTTCCTGCTTATTATTAATGAATATTATGATGCCAAAGGACGCCATAAAGCCCTCTCACACTGATTTTTTTTTAATTGAGGAATATAATTTACATACAATAAATTGCATGGATCTTAAGTACATAGTTCATAACTCAATGTTTTTGAAAAATGGCTAGATTCTCCATTTTACATGGCTGGCTAATCCATGTCATAGACCCTGAGGCAATATAAAGGAAAAGAGATTATTCCTCTGGGGTCTAGGAAACACAGACCTATAAGGGAACTTATACATGAACTAGTATAACAATTTTTTCTTTTTCTTTCAGTGAGAAAACTGAGGTATAGAGAATTGATTTGGGCAGGTGAATGTGGTAGAAGGTCATATACTTCTACAGTGATAAAAATGATCCCGATAATTAGCAAATATCTATTTGGTGCTTAATAGGTCTCAGGAAAATAGCTCTCCCCACTAAATGTTTCATCATTAGCCATATTGGAAGTGATGCAGCCACAAGGAGACTTCTAACCATAGGTTAACCTAACCAGTTACATTAAGAACGATAGAGGGAATAAAAGAATACTGAAGGGACGGATAGATTGTATTAGAAGATGTATTACTTACACAAGTGCCAGGCATACTGAAGAGACAGTTAAAAGAAACTCAATAAACAACAGCTGAATGAATGAATGACCTATAGACCACTTCCTCCACTTGGACTGCAAACACTTCTTTTAATGTTTGGAATAATGGCTGTCTTAGACCCATATGCACACATTGCTAAGAAAACTAGAGTCTTCTTGAGTCCAACCCCTCTGCCTCTGGACTGTAAAAGAATTGTGGAGAGAGAAGGGAAAATGACATCAGGTCCCCAGGGGGCCCTGTTCCTTCTTTGCCTGCAATTCCTACCACTGCCACAGGATGCTACTTTGGAAAACAGGAGTTCAGTAAGGCTCTAAGCCAGGCAATGGTGAGGAGGAGGGCATTAGACAAGTTGTCTGACATGGACCACAGTGGTTCTCCCTGGAGGACCATCACACTCCTTGGCCCCAAGAGGTCTGGGTGTAGGCTCCCAAGTCTACAACTCTTTAGACTATGTTTCATTCCTCATTCTCAGGTCATACCTACTGTGCCAATGTGGCTGTGCACACTGTGACTTTGAGCCTGACACACCAGATTTGTCCTCCCTCGCACAGAGCTCCCCGACATGCTGAGACCATCTTACCTCACCCTGTAGGTTCTATACTTCACAAGGGGAGGTGGTCAGCATCTTCCACTCATTTGTTTCCAGCAGCAACTCGATTTAAAATCAAATTTTCAAAGTTGCTCCCCTTGAGTGCTATGTATGAAATGTCATCAAGAGGGGAGCTTTTTTCAGGCCACAAAATGTCCCCATTATCCTTCCCCTGGAGTAATCACAACCGGACTTACCCTCATATATTTAAGAGACACCATTTACAAGAACTTTCTCAGACAGAAAAGCTCAGCTCCAACATAACTTATGGTCTACACATACAAAAACTGCTACCAGCTTTTAAAATAGCAGCTTCCCTTGAGAACAAGATAAGTGATAATAAACTATAACTCCCCCTAATAATATGAATGAATCTCACAATATGAGCAAAAGAACCCAGACACAACAGAATGCATATTGCATGTTTTATATGTAGCTTGAAAAACGCAAAATTAGTCTGTAAATTAATAAAATAAAAACTAAAAAAAAAAAAACCAAAATAAAATGTCAAAATAGAGATTTACCCTTGAGGAAGGGGTAAATGCCTGAATGGAAGCACCGGTGAGCTTTTGGGAGGCTCGCAATGTCCTGTTTCTTGATCTGGGTACTGGTTACAGGAATGTGTTCACTTTGTGAAAATTCATCAAGATATACACTTATGATTAGTATACTTCTGTGCATGAATGGTACACTTCCATAGAAATTTCACAAAACAAACAAAAGTACTCTGCCAAAAGTGAATAAAAGAAGGATAGTTATACATTTCATACCATAGAGGCATGAAGTCATAAAACCTTAAAGTCAGAAAAGCCTCAGAGGTGATCAGTTTCAACAACCTCATTTTAGAGACAGGGAAAATGAGGCCCACAGGGGAGAGTCCCAAGATCACACAGAGACTTAGTGTCAGATCATTTTTCCTGCAATCCAGCCCTTCATAATGTTCCTCTCTTTCTTCAGCTGATAAAGGGGGTGGGTATGAGTGAAGTCTAAAAATAATCCATGCATCAGGATATCAAGGTATAAAATTTTTCAGATGCTGATTAATATCTGCCTTGCAAATAGCCTCAGGCAGCTGGGACAAGGCAGATGTGGCCACATAAATGTGTTGCCCATGACACATGGGTTGGAAGACTGAGGCAGAGCCAGCTCTAAAGGAACAAAAAAGCTTGTCTGCCCAGAATGCACTGGGAATGAGAATTCCAAAGAGGTCGTCTAGGGAGAAGCTCTGCTTGAACCTCAGAGAAGGCTGGGTGCATTTACTAGCATTCCAAACATCTGTGCTTTTGCAAGAAAGATAAAAGGGAGTCTGCTTCCCTGACTCGAGGTATGATATATGGGTTTCTGAGGCACTGGGTGGGGGCTGCTGTTGAAGGCATGATGCAGTGTTTAATGGATGAGGGCTGAGGAAACTCACTGGGCCACAAATTAATAAAAATTATCAAATTGTCCTGGTTGGTGGAATAGAATGCTAATGCCATTCTCCACATGGACGTCAAAGGCAGAGAATGTCTGGAGGGAACTAACCTGCTTTATATCTTTACCTTCATCCCACTTGTCCAAATTAGAGCCTCAGTTCTGCTGCCAACACCTTATGTAAGCTAAGACTGGCGGGGCCCACTCTAAAATGTAACCACCCATGATACCTCCCCTGCACCTAGACATTCTTAACTGTCAATGAGAAGGTGTATTTCAATCACAAGTTAGATCCACAAGTACCCTCCATCACTCTCTACTGCCCAGAGAAGAGATTCCAAATTATCAGCCTGGCCTTTAAGGCACTCATCCACTTGACCACAAACTTCAGTCTCTGTCATGTTCTCATGTTCCTCAAGGCACCTTTCTGTCTTTATCTTCACGTCTTTGTTATCGCTCTTTCCTCATCTGGATTTCCTCTTACCCATTTCTACTACTGAAACTCTCTTCATCCTTCCATGCTGAGGTCAATGGCCACTATTTTCACGATGGCCTCCTCGTTCACCAGTTCCCCTTTCTTTCTTTCTTCCATTGTAAGTTTTTGTATCTGTTTAGTCATATTTCATTTTTACCATATTATCATGTAGTGGTCCGTTTTTCATCTCTCCCCCCAAATTGAGCACTCTAAGAAAGAAGGGATGGTACTTGCTTACCCAGCAATATGATTGGGATATGTAGTTGTCCAATATACATTTTTTCTGAATGAGTATGGAAGAGAATCCTTTTGGGATCATCACACATCCCTGGTCTCTGTGCAACAGACAGTTCCAGTGTGAGTGCAGACTCACCCTTGTGTTGCTCCCCCTCAAGCACACATCAGGTGTGCCTTTCTGCTTCCTGCCCTGAGGCCTTTACCTGATGCCATGGGCATTGGCTCATATGGGCAAGCATAGCCCAGAAGTGTAACAAATTAGAAGAAGGAAGGAAAAATCAAGGGGGGAAATCAGAGGGGGAGACGAACCATGAGAGACTACAGACTCCGAGAAACAAACTGAGGGTTCTAGAAGGGAGGGGGATAGGGGGATGGGTTAGCCTGGTGATGGGTATTAAGGAGGGCATGTATTACATGGAGCACTGGATGTTATATGCAAACAATGAATCATGGAACACTACATCAAAAATTAATGATGTACTGTATGGTGACTAACATAATTAAAAAAAAAAAAACCCACCAAAAAATAGAAGTCTTCAAACAACACAGGTAGGGAGCCAGGGCAGACATACTCCTGCTTTGCATCCTTAATTCTGACAGCAATTCCAGGAGGCATCTGTTTCCTCCTCAGGAGGTGCCAGGGGACTAGAGCCCATATTACCTCGATAATAACATTGTGAACACAGCCCTGTATCGGCTTTCTCTCCCTCGGGTGGCCCTGTCCAAGCTCCATCATAACTGCTTCCTGTGCATAACTACACCAAGTAGATTACCTGCTCCCAACCCCTGCTTAGGCTCTGTTTTTAGGTTCATCAAAATGAAAAATAAAACAAAATACAAAACAGGATGAATACATGTCCTCTACTCGGAATTACAGTTAGGTAATACAACTAACTGTCTCTAGCATTTCCTGAGTGCCTGGAACCAACTATGGCATACAATAGATAATCCATAATTATTTCAGCTAGAAATAAATTTTAAAAATTCGAGCCACTAGTATCAACTTTGCATGTAGAGGAAAGCCCCACTTAACGAAAATAATCATTGAGGCAGTTGTCTACGTGGCTAATTCTAGGTGAGACACATTAGGAGCATCCAATCCCATGGACATTTGATTTTTGCTCCGTCACTTTAGGTTCAGCCAGTTGAGTGTATTCACTGGATCTCAGTTTCAATACCCCTTGTCTCCTTGTGCTACAGGCCCAAAGCTCCCCTGAGAGATTCAGCTGCTGCAGAATAGCCAGACCTGATCTTCTGATCAGAAGCCTCGTCATGCACATGATGGCAGCACATCTGTACCTAGTGCATAAAACAGGACGACCTGCGGGCCCCAGCCCAGGATATGATCCATGTAGCTCAGGGCTTAGGTTGTACCATGACTTCCGCCTTGAAAATAATGCTCAGTCCTCCTCCACATCTGTAATCAAAAATTTTTATCTCTTTTTCATTATATACGGCTTTCCTTTCTTTCATTAAAATAATAATAGTAATAATAATAATAATAATAATAATAATAATAATTCTTCCCCCATCAGGGATTCCTTGGAAGCTATCAAGAGTAGAGATAAAGAATATGGACCTGAGTGAGAAAGAGTTAGATTCAAATCCTAACTCTCACTTAATAACTATATGGCCCTAGGCAAGTGATTCTGCACCCCCCCTGAACCCTGATTTTCCTATCTGTGTTATAAAGATAGTAACTGCTTTTCAGAACAATTCTGATGTTTACATATCATACATGAATCCTTGGTGTATAAGTGTTCCATCGATGCTGGTTCTCTCCTCTTTCCTTTTAATTAGCTTTGTACTTCCTACAACGCCTACAAAGTTACTGGTATAGAAAAGGTGCTTAATAAATGCCACTCCTCATGCTTCATTCTTCCTTTGGCTCTCTTTGTATTGGATACCTTTCTACTTCTTCACTTGTGGTTTGACTGTCTTGTTTCATGACTTCTGATAACTGCATAATTTACAGTTTTGGCACTAGGAATATAGCATAGAATGAGACAGCTCAAGTGAGGTCCTCAGTCTTATACCATGTGCCTTTAGAAGTCTCCAGGCTTGGATTAGTCCACCAATTCCATCTCCAGTCTTCATAAAGTCCAGTCTTCCTGCCATTGACCTTCCTTTCCCTGAATCATCCTATCATGACTCCCAAGGGAAAGATTTAGGGTATATCCCTGGAGTCATGTAAGATGAGATCAAGGGCTTGGGTTCACCTGACCCCAGACTCCCCAAGGAGAACTCAGTTACCCTGGCTTCTTGCCTCTGACTGGTATTACACCGGCAGTGAGAAATGGGAAAAAATGTAGATTAAACAATCAGGAGACCAAAATTCAATTCATGACCCCACTCTTCTTAGAAGTTGGACCTTCAACTATCAACTTCACAAGCTGGATCTTCAATTCCCTCACCTATAAGTAGAGATAATAATTCCCTCCTACTTGGTAGGATTAATTTGTGGATAAAATGAGACACTAGATTCAAAGATGCTTTAATTCATCTTCCATGGAGCAGACAGGTTAATAAAGCATACATTCTTTAGCATGCCTTAAACAACTCACCATAATTTCACCCCCTCTGTAATCTCTTCTAGTTCTACCACTCAAAATTTAAACTCCAGCCACACCACCTTTTTATTCCTTAAGCCTTCTGCACATGCTTTTCCCTCTACCTGGAATATTCTCCCTACTCATCTTCCCCTCAACCTTCACTTCATCTCACTATTTCCTGTTCACACTTCAGGTCCTTTAGGTGCCTACGAGATACTTGGCATTTTACTAGGCACTGGGGATGGAGTGATGAAAAAGAGGAACATAATTCTACTTTGGAAGAGCTGATAGTCTAGTGAGAAAGGCGAATGCTAAGCCAATCCCCCCAATCAAAATGCATCCATTATAATTGTAATAAGTGCTACCAAGGGAGTATTAAATGCTAAAAGTTCACATAATCAATGAAAGGGTCAAATAGAATCTAAGGATTTACATAAGTGACATTTAAGCTGAGACCTGAGTGTATAGACCCCAGTGGGAAGGAAAATTGGCAGTATCAAGAATAGATAGAAGACTGGAGAAGCAGGCAAGAACAATTATTCATAACCTTGTAGGCCATGTCATCTTTTTTCATTCAGTTAGAAGAGTTATGGAAAGCTCTTAAAAGATTTAAGTCAGGAGAGTAATATTATAAATCAGATATCTATTCATCAAATATTAATTGAGCATCCATGGTAAACCAGGCATTGTGATAGGTACTGGCTATGATACTGGCTTTAGAACTGAAAACTGAAAGGAATAAAAAGTGGCTAATATGAAAACTAATTGGAAGGTTGACGGATGAAGGATGAGCTGGTGGTGGCTTAGAATAGGCAATATGAAATAGGCAATATGAAAGAAAGGAGTATAGGGGCGCCTGGGTGGCTCAGTCGGTTTAGTGTCTGCCTTCGGCTCAGGTCATGATCCCAGGGTCCTGGGATTGAGCCCCACATCATGTTCCCTGCTCGCAGGGATCCTGCTTCTCCCTCTCCTCCCCACTTGTGCTTTCTCTCGATACTGCTCTCTCTCTCTCAAATAAATAAATAAAATCTTAAAAAAAAAAAAGGAGTACAATAAGAGATACATCAATTTTACCTCAATAAAGCTGGAAGAAAAAGATGGAAATCGAAGCAAAATAACTTGATTATGAATTGAATATGAGGATGACCAAGAGAAAAGAGTTTAACCTTGGAGTGGTGCTTCAAGGAACTCAATTTATAGTGGTACGAGTTACAGAGAGTAAACGAACACTTGGACAGGAGCACATCTGTGGGGAGGTGGTAACAAGCTCAGTTTTGGATGTGTTGAGTTTGGATTGTTTGTGAGACATCAAACTGCACATGCCTTTAGTCATCTGGATATGGGTAGAGAGCTCAGAAGCACGAGGTGGAAATGCAAATGTAAGAGCAGTGAATATACTGATTTTAACTATGGGAGTGGATCTGGTAGCCTAGAGACCATTTAAATTAAGAAGAGAAGACAGGAGACCAAGATCTAAGGACTGTAAGGTTTAAAGAGCAAACTGGAGGACCCAGCAAGGGAGGCTGAGTCGGGGTCAGAGAGGCTAGTAGAAAACCAGGAGAGCAGGATCAAAGAAAGCAAGAAAAGCAAAGGTTTCAGAAGAGGATGGCCAACCCCATAGAATGACTGAAGATACCAAGTGAGTTTATGACAAAACAAAAACAAAAACCAAGTCCTTGGATTTAATGACATGGGAGTCACAGAACTTTGCAGAGAAAAATGTATCAGTAACTTGGTGGTAACAGGAGACAGAGTGAAGTGAAGTGAGGTGAGGAAGGAGTAGGAAGTGAAGAACTGGGGTCAACCACTATAGACTCTACTTTCAAAAGTGTGTTTATTAAGAGGATGAGAGAGACATATTGATAGTGGAAGATGGAGCGTTTGGTTTCCTTAAGAAGAAAAAAACCTCTGAGCATATTTAAATTATGGTAAAAATAATCTACTGAAGGAGGAGAGACTGGAAATATAAAATATAGGGAGGTAATTAATATGTAAAATTTCCTAAGAATTTAGGAAGGGATGAAATGCAATGTGAATAAAATAACTAATTCTAGAGAGGAAAAAGAGCACCTCCTACACTGTATCATGTATCAGGGAAGTGGAAGAGTATGCAGAAAGGAGCATACAGATTTAAAATTGTTATAGAGGGGAGTAAACTACTCCCTAGACTGTTCTCTCTGTGAATGAGGGGACAAGGTCATCTGCTGAGAGAGGCGGGGAAGGATAGGGTGTCAGGTGAAGAAGAAAGTAAACTGACAGGAGAAGTCTAGTAGGATTGCCTGGTAGCATGAAGAGTCTAGTTGATATTGGTGATGGATGATATATTGGCGCCAAATATTCTCAACTGTGTGCTTTTCTCTAGCTGTTTGACTGTATATACAAGCAGCCGGGAAGTAGTGAGACCTGAAGAGTAGTCTTTCCAGCCAGAGGGTGAGCTCCACATGGGGGGCTGATAGTCTTGAGTAAGAGGGGTTGATCGGTATGATTAATAACTGGGACCAGAATCTCAAACAGTTGCCTTACTTCCTCTAGGTAGCCTTTGCTGATACCACTTGACTGAGTCTGAAGCCCCTATTTTGTGCTCTTAGAGCATCTGAATGATCTCAACACCTAGCATGCTGGAGGGTAATTTCTTGCTATATTCTATCTGTCCCCCAGAATTGAGTAAAAAATCCCTAAGGACAGGAATCATGCCTGTCTTATTACTCTGCCATGCCCAGCATGGTTCTGCAGTACCTGGACCATAGTAAGAGCTCCATATACCTAATAGGATGAACGAATGTGCTTTATGAACTGTAAAAAACTCCGATATAGAAAGCAGACTGGGTGGCATACGGGAATGGAGAGAATTAAGACCCTTCAAGTACCTTTTCCCTTTGGAGGTGCTTGACTTTAGAAACCTCTCATCCGAAGAGCAGCTCGAGTGACAGAAACATTTTCTGAGGACCTAATATCAGTTCCAGATGTTTGCAGTCATGTTGGTTTGTTCCTCACCCTGTAAAACATATTTCCTTCATCCCCACCCCCTCCACACACTCTAGCTGAGGGAGTGAGGCCCAGTCTCCAATGACATCACCTCCCTCAAGCTGGTCCAGGGCAGGCAGAAGGCAGACGGGTGAGGGCCCCTCTAGCTTCTCAGACAAAGGGTATGGCTGAGCCATGGCTCACGCTGCTTGAGGAGCTATAAATAATTTCCACAGTATTTTATCAACAGTTCCATCACAGCTGCTGCCCTCACCATCCTCTCAGCTCCTGGGGAAATTGGGGCCATGTTGTCCCTTGCCTTCAGTTATTCCCCCACACAAATCCACCTCCATAACTGCTCACCTTTATCTGAGAAGGTCTTTACTCTAAGGTCTAAGATGTGATGAGGTGTGTGTGGGTGGGGGTGTCTTTCATTTGTAGATTAGACTTAATGGAAACAGGGAGGAAGAGGATACAGAATGGGGTTGGGGTGGACAGAGGTGTCTTCTCACCATTCTAGACATCATTCCTGACCCAGATCTAGATGAATCTAGATGGGCAGCTCATACCTAAGTCAGTTTGGAGAGACAAACACAAGAAAAGATGGGGTGAGACACAGAAGATGACATGAAGTAAAAAAGACAAAGGAAGAGACAGAAAGATATCAAGAGGAGAGACACACAGAGGGAGGAAAAGAAGGAGAGAGAGAGAGTCAGGAAAGGACAGAGAAAGGAGGAAATACAGATAAAAACTGAGAGCTGGCAGAAGGGGAGCCTGGTACTGATCAGCTGGGGAGCAGCCTAGCAGGCTCCCAGATGCCAGGACAAAAAGGTGCACTGACCAGCTCCAGATGTTGCTGCCCTCCATGAGGAAGTTGGGGGGATGGTGGAGAGGGCCTGCTGCCTCTGTGGGGGGCAACGAGCCCACTGGTCTTCCAGCCCTGAACCAAACAAGTGGAAGTTGGAAAGCCCATGGTAAGAGAGAGAAGTCTCCTATTTTTAAAAGGTTAAAAAAAAAAATTCCAGCAGATTATCAAAGAAAATGCAGGGGAGTGTGATGAGAGATTATGACAGTGAATGAGACCTTTCCACTTCCTCTCTTCACTCTTCAGATCCTTACAATGAGGGAGTTGGACTCAATGCCTGTGGTCCTTATACTCTGAACTTTTGGGATTTACGGAAGCCAACATATATGAAAGTAGCCAAGAAGTGAAGAGTCTGAGGGGCTACATTCCCTAGAAGGTCAGAGCCCTCAAGCTGCCATCAGGTGGCTAGTTACTTCACCATGCCCAGGCATACAGATGCCCTCTATGCCCTAGTTTCTCTCTGCCTCTTGGTTAGGTTTATTCTCAACAGAAGGATAGCATACTAGAGATAATAGACTGGGGGAAAGATGGCTGGATTTGGCGGGGAAAGCATGTAGAGAAACCAGAGCCCCTGCTCTATCTCCAACTCTACCACTAACTCATCTTATGTGTGACCTCCAGGCAAGTCCCCACCCCTCCCCAGCCAGTTTCTCCCTAAGTCAGTCAGGGGATTTGGCTTTATTAAATCTGCTGTGCCTCAGCCTCCACTTCATATTCCCACCCCTCTGCCTCTACCCCTGCCCAAAAGGCTAAAACCCATGCCAATTGCTCTGATGAGGCCACGTGGGAGAACCAAATGTTTGTTTTTAATATCGATGACAGATTAGAGTGTGGGGAATTTAGTCACCCCCCAAAACAAGCCCCATTTCTGCTCAAAACAACTGGAACAGGAGGCTACTTATTTTGGCTTTCCCAATAGAGTCCCAGAACTGACAGAGCAATGCCTTCTCTGAAAGAAAGAGAGCGCCAAACCCAGGGGTGGGGAGCAGGGGAAGGAGACAGAGAGGGAGAGTGAGCATTTCAACAGCTAGTTCAAAAGGATGTTGAACAGATGGCAGCAATAAAGTGTGCGTGTTTGTGTGTGTGAGAGAGAAAGTGAGAAAGAGAGAGAAAGAGTATGTATGCATGTATATCTGTGCACACACACTTGTGAGCTTGCAAATAAACAAAGAGTTCCAGCACTGGACTCAGTTATTGGCGAAAATCCAGAGATCAAAGGAGAAAACCCACATTTCCCCATTCTGGCCTCACCTGGCCAAATGTGAGTAATCCTAACTCTCTATCCAAAACAAGTCGTAAACCTTACTTTGCTGTTTTCTTCCTAACATTTAATTTTCCTTTCATTTTTTTTTTAATTTATGGAAATGAGAAGCCACTAAAATTAGTACCTACTCTTTCCTAAGAACTACCCTACATTTGACCCTCAAGGCAACTTGTTAAATGAGTTTTTTTTCCCATTCCATGGATAAGGACACAGAGACCTAGAAAAGATTATGACTGGCCCTAGATTTCTCAGTGCAGAGTGGTGGAAACTTAAAGCAGAAGCCAGGTTTTCCAAAGTCCATACTCCCTCATTAGGCTTATATCCTCTAAGACAAAACTCAATCAAGTGAGCTGAATTATTTATTTATTTGGATTTTATTTACTTGTTTTAGTGAGAGAGCATGCAAGCAGGGGGAGGGGCAGGGGGAAGGGGAGAATCTCAAGCAGGTTCTGCTGAGCGTGGAGTCTATCGATCCCATGGCTCAATCCCATGACCCTGAGATCACTACCTGAGCTGAAATCAAGTGTCGGGCACCCAACCAACTGAGCCACCCAGGCGCCCCTGAGCTGAAATACTTAAATTTGGGCTGAGTGAAATTTTCAGATGATTGAGACATGGTAAAGATGGCACAGAGGCAATAAATGAATGAATGAATGGAGGTTTTTGCTTCAGATAGCCACCCCCAATCATCCATAGCATCAGTTGATCATGATACCTTTTAGAAGGCTTATTATGTATTCAGCTAGCCTGTAGGGCTATATAAGACCCTGTAAGGTCACACAGCACTCAAGGAGCTAATGTCAGAGTTGAAAATTTAAGATAACCATATATATACCTATAGACACACACACACACACACACACACACACACACCTGTACATATACAAATGTAGATATCAATATCTACCCATAGACAATTCAATTCATTGAACTTTGCAAATCTGTGTATGTCAGGCCTTGTGGGAGGATTGCAAATCATAAAGATGCAAGAGACACTGTCTTCTTTCTTTATAGCAACTGCCCACTAAAAAATTCAAGAATTGACCGGTGGAGAGAATGAAAGTCAAGTCACACAAGAAAGGATTACAAGAATCTGTAAAGATGGAGGTAGCTATGTCATCACCTCCAAACTTCTGAAGGAAGAAGAAGAAGGTCTGATATCTGTATGGGGTGACCCCAGTCCATTACCTAAAAATAAGTAAGTTTCATCTCTATTTAAAAAAAAAAGGAACTCTTAGATCAGAGAGCTCTGGTTCCTGGATAATGAAGAAGAACAATCTTGGATTTCTGTTTCTGGATTAGATGGAGAAACAGGGGCTAGATTAATTTCTCCAACTGCCTGAAACAAAGAAATTTAAAAAGGAAAAGAGAAGAGAATTAAAAAGATTGTTCAAACTGGAACTCAGGCAACAAAGGACAGAGATCTTGAAAGATGGAAAACAAATTACGTGAGCCCTAAAATTTTCCCAGATTATTGCCTTTAAAGGGATTCCAGGTCATGGTGCAGAGAGAGGGACATATATTTACTCATGTAAAATTCCCTACACTAGGAAAACAACAGTTCTCAGTCCGGAGAGACCACAATGACTATAGAGATAGAGGAATGAAGAGGAGAGAGCTACACAGAAAGAAAATTGAAGAGATCTGTGGAGGGCCCTGTTTCAATATTCAGCACAGTACAGACTGATGAATGTATGTGAGGAAACTATTAACTTACAAGGATTAGATGAAACAGTGCCAAGTGCTCATATAGGGGCTAAAAATAGTGCCGGTTCCTACCAGCCATACTGGAAAATCTCATAATTCATGGGCCATTGTGTGGAGCTCTTAGAAGGGTCTTGCCTCAGTAGTGGGAAATAATTAGCCCTAGACTAAACAATCCTCTGGCTCCACCTAACAAATCTTAAAAGTAAGACCCAAAAGAATAAAACTAATTCCAAGTAACTTAACTGTGTCCCAGAACAGAGTTCAAAAATACTTATAGGAATACAAAAATACCCAGCACCCAACAAGGAAAAAATCAAAATGTCTGGCATTTGGTCAAAAATTACCTGGCATGCAAAGAAGCAGGAAAATGCAACCCATAATGAGGAGAGAAGCTAATCCATTTAAATTGACCCAGACAATAGAATTAGCATATAAAGACATTAAAACACTTCTAACTCTATTCCATATGTCAAAAATGGTAAGGTATGTGATATATTAACAAGACCCAAACTGAACATCTAAAGATGAAAATTATAATGTCTGAGATGAAAAATTCACCAGATGGGGTTAACAACAGGTTAGACTTTGCAGAAGTTATTGAAGACCTAGTGCTAGAAACTATCCAAAATGAAACAAAGAAGAAATAATTTTAAAAAATAAAAAGAGAATCACTTCACATGGCCAAAAATACATGTAATTGGAGTCACTGAAGGAGAAGAAAGATGGTCAGAAAGAAAAAAATATACATTTAAAAAAATAATGGCCCCCAAATTTCCAAATATGATAGAACTATAAACCCACACATCCAAGAAACTCAATGAACCTCAAGTACGAGAAAATAATAAAATTGCTCAAAACTGGTATTAAAGAGAAGATCTTAGAAGGAGCCACAGGACAAAAATGGTATGTATGTACAGGGGAACAAAGATAGGAATAAAAGCAGATTTCTCAATGCAAATAATGCAAGCAAGACAGAGGAGCAACACTTTTAAGTTACTAAAAGAAAAATCTGTCAATCTAGAATTCTATACCCAGCAATAACTTCTAAAAGCAAAAGCTGAAAGAATCAATCACTCATAGATCTGAAATATAAGGAATAGAAAAAGACATCCTTCAGACAGAAGGACAATTAAATCAGATGAAAATATGTATGTGAAGGAATGATGAGCAGCAAAAGTGGTAACTACATGAGTAAATACATAAAATTATTTTTCTTAAAAAATAATTTTTCGGGGCGCCTGGGTGGCTTAGTCGTTAAGTGTCTGCCTTTGGCTCAGGTCATGATTCCAGGGTCCTGGGATCGAGCCCCGCATCGGGCTCCCTGCTTGGCAGGAAGCCTGCTTCTCCCTTTCCCACTCCCCTAGCTTGTATTCCCTCTCTCACTGTATCTCTCTCTGTCAAATAAATAAAAATCTTTAAAAAAAATTATTTTTCTTATTAAAAATCTTTAAAATATAATTTATTATTTAGGGAAAAACAATAACATTGAATTATGAAACATATATATGTGCAAAATGTATGACAATAAAGGCTAGGGGGGAGTAATAAAAGCATACTATTATAAGGTTCCCATACTATAAAGTGGTATAATAGCTTTCAAGGTATACCATGATAAGTTGAATATGCATATATAAACACTAAACCAACCACTAAAATAAAATAAAAATATTTATAGTTAGTAAGTCAATGAAGGAGATAAAATGGAATCAAAAACACCCAATCCAAAAAAAAAGATAGAAAAAGAGAAAAAAAGGGAAAAAAGATGGGACAATAGAAAACAAGTAGCAAGACAATAAACTTGACCACAAAAATAACACATTAAATATGAATAGTCTAAATACTACAAGTTAAGGTAACAATATCAGACAGGATTTAAAAAAAAAAAAGAATTAAAAAGATCTACATATATGTTGCCTACAAGAAATACATTTTAAATATAAAGACACAAATAATATAAAAGTAAAAGAATGGAAAACGTTAGAGCAATCGAACACTAATCAGAAGAAAGCTGGAGTAGTTGTATCAATAACAAAGTAGCTTTTAGAGCAAAAAATATAACAAGAATATAGACAACAGTTTCACAGTAATAAAGGGATCAATTCATCAAGGAGATCTATTGATTCTAAATGTTTGTGCCCTTAATAACAGAGCTTCAAAATGCATGGAGTAAAAACTGGAAGACCTATAGGAAGAAACAGATAAATTCGCAATTATTGTCAGAGCTTTCAATACCACTCTCTCAAGTATTGATATAACAAAACAGAAAATCAGAAAGGATTTAGAAGACTTGAAAAACATAATTAACCAATTTGATCTGGTTGGCATTTATATTAATATCCCATCCACAAATAGAAGGATACACATTCTCTTAAAATGGACAGGCCAGATTCGGAGCCATAAAACCAATCTCAATAGATCTAAAGTGATTAAAGTCATAAAAATTATGTTCTTTGATATAGTGAAATCAAACTAAAATTCAAAAACAAAAAGATGTCTGTAAAATTTGCAAATATTTGGAAAATAAGTAACATTAAATAAGTAACAGTAAAGAACCCATAAATCAAAGAAAAAAACAAAAGGGAAATTAGAACATATTTTGACCTGAATGAAAATGAAAACTTATCGAATATTGGTAAGCCACTAAAGCAGGAGTTGGAGGGGAATACTTATATACAAGAAAAATCTGAAATCAATAACCTCAGCTACTTCCTTAAAAATCCAGAAAAAAGAGGAGCAAACTAAATTCCAAGTCAGCCAAAGAAAAGATATAACAAAGATCCCAACAGAACTCAGTGAAACAGAAAATAGTGAAAACTGATGAAACGAAAGTTGATTGGTTTGAGAAGGTAAATAAATTACATAACCTCCAAGCCAGATCAATCAGAAAAAAAAAAGATAAACTACTAAAATCAAGAATGAGACTGTGATACCACTGTAATTTCCACAGGTATTAAAAGAATAATTATAGAATGTTACCAACAACTTCTTGCCAGTAAATTCTGTAACATATGAAATTGGAAAATTCCTTTAAACATACAAG
Organism: Leptonychotes weddellii; assembly: GCF_054177405.1. Classification (NCBI taxonomy): domain Eukaryota; kingdom Metazoa; phylum Chordata; class Mammalia; order Carnivora; family Phocidae; genus Leptonychotes; species Leptonychotes weddellii. Next base: position 64,725,676 of record NC_138382.1, read on the forward strand.
CTGTAACTTAAATAACCCTATATCTAATCAGACAATTAAATTGATAGTTAAAACCTTCTTGGGAAAGCTCCAAGCCCAGATTATTTTACTAGTGAAGTCTACCAAATAATTAAAGAAGAAATATTACTAATTCTACCCAAACTCTTTTAGAAAACAGAAAAGGGGGGAAATGTTTTGCAATTTATTTTGTGTGGCCAGCATTGACCCTGATAACAAAAACAGATGAAAGCATTACAAGAAAACTATAGATCAGAATCTCTCACATAGATGCAAAAATTCTAAATGAAATTTTAACACATCAAATCCAACAATGTATTAAAAAAAAAGATAATGCATCATGACCATGTGGAATTCATTTATTCTGGAAATGTAAGGCTTTTTTTTTTATCATTTGAAAATCGACCAATGTAATTTATCATATTTTTAATGTAATTTATCATATTAACAAACTAAGAAACAAATTATATGATCATTTCAATAGACTCAGAAAATTCAACACCCATTTCTAATTAAAACAAAACAAAAATCTCTCAGCAAACAAGCATTCAGTCTCTCATCATTAAGTATGATGTTACATAAAGAACGAGCACTGTGCTGGGAGTCAGACCTGATTGTAAAGCCTGGCTCCACCAGGTACTGGTTGTAGGAATTTGGGAAAGTCACATACCCTCTTAGGGACTCACTTACTTGATCTGTAAAATGAGGCGTAGTCATTTGTAGAGTGAAGTTAGAAAAATATCGGCACTTGTTCCTTCACCCCCTGATCCCCCCAAATAAATTTCAACAACTATCCATGCAGAAAAATACCTCCACAGAACTAAGGTTTCTAGGTAAGGGATTATAGCACCTGGGTGAAGCACAAAAATAGGAAAAGCTATATTAAGCAGGTTAGGAAAGACAGATCCACTATCGTAATCCTCCCTGTGGAAGGAGAGAGAAGTGTATGCCTGACTTCACTAGAAACCCTGTAGCTACCCTGTTCCAGCATGGAGCTGACTCCCTTGGATGTAGGTGGCTCCCAGCAGACTCTTAGGACCCCAGGCCCCTGGCTAGGGCCACCAGCTATCAAGGCCCTGGAAGCTTCCATGGCACCGGGCTCCCATGAACTCAGGCTTCCAACCCATCCTGGCGTCTGCCAGTTCCTGGTCCCTGTGGCCCAGGCTCCACTTGGTCCCAGCACCAGGCTGACTACCACAGACCCAGACTCCTGGCCTGCCTGAGAGCAACACCAGCCCCCACAGAGCCCAGCTCCAGGACAGCATAGCTTCTTGGCTATGTCAGACATTCAGAACTCAGTGAGAGCACTCAGGAGTTACAAACAAGTGTAACATTCTTAGGAGTCCTTCTTCTCATCTTCTTCTGTGTGCCTGAATCATTTCCAATTCCCTCTTCCTCAGCACTGAATACAAAACTATCTCACTAGAGATAATATGTTTCACTAGAAAAGGCAATTCCTTGAATTTCTTGATTTCAGTCCCAGAGAGAATGTATTTCAGACTCAGGTATTCAAACACGGGACCTGTAGGCCTTTCCAAGCAGAAAAGATTAAATCCTCTTCTGAATTAACTAACCCTTTGATAGAGAACTTCGAGGATTGAACTCAGAGAATCAGAAATTCTTTGGGCTACAATTTACTATCATTCCCTACTGAAAATCATATGAAAAACAAAACAAAACTAAACCCCACAGACATGGGCGCCAGGTGACAATCACTAAACCACGAAACCTCAAATGCCTTCCCATGTCAGACGACAGTAAGTCTCCAAAGGCATTTAGAAAATCCATTTCTCTCCTCTGTCACATTATCCCAACAAAATGGGAAGTCATGGTCTTTCTACTTACCTGTGTAGAGGTCCGTATCTGTGTATTCATCCACTTTCTTGTGCTGCAGAATATAGTCGGAGACCTTGGTCCCAATAGCTGGCTGAACATCCACCCACTCCAAGGAGACCACTGTGCTGGAGGGCTCTACTGTTGGGGACAGACGAAGCCTAAAAAGGGTGACAGGGAAGGTTGGTTGTTCTCCGGCAGTATTGTCTGGATCCCCAAAGAGTCTGCAGGTCTCAAGATTAAAAGCACAGGATTCAGGCTGGTCTCAAATCCCATTTCAATCCACCAACAAGCCTTTGTATGGACTCTGGCAATTCATTATACCTCTTTCAGCCTCCACTTCCTTGTCCATAAAACAGAGTTAAGAACAGCTACATTTCAGGATTAATGTGGGATCCAGTAAATTAATCCAAGCACACAATACATGCTCACAGAAAATTGATTAGCTTTCCATTTGTCTAAACCATATTTCCAGCGATGCTTCATCGTCAATTAAATTGACAACGCCTTCAAACACAGTAGCCTCAACCTTCTTGCCATTCTCTCCAATCCAATAGATCAGTCAACTCTTTAATATCCTTAAATCAATACTCCCTCAGAGAGGGCAGGAGTCCCAGAAAATCCTTTTACAAGGTAAGACATAGTAGAATGATTAAAGGTTAGAACTGGAAAGGTCCTTAGCGGCTGGGAAGTGCAATCATCTCATTTCACAGATGGGGAAGTAAAGCCCAGAAAAGGAAAATAATTTGCAAAAAATCACCCAGCAAGTTGGGGACAGAACCGTGATGGTAGTAACTTTGCTTGTCCCCAGCCCAGAGTCCTTCTCTCTTTCCATTACACAATACCATACCTCTTCAAGAACTATCTTACAGTATAATCTCCCCAACACACACACAGAGGGGTGTTAAGGGACTCTGGTTCCCCCATATTGGTCCCTGCCCCACTCTCCTATGCTCCTCACGGCAGTGTCTTAATCCTGCCTCCAGTCAAGACGACCTCCTTTAACTTCCTCGAATGGTCAATTTCCCACATCAGGGCTTTCACACATGCTCTTCCTTTTGCCTGAACCATGACTGTTGCCATTCATCATCTGGAAAACTACTCCTATTCAGGTCTTTTCAGAGAGGCTTCCCTAACTCCCCCTCCTCCACTAACACACCAACCCCCATTCTTCTCTCTCCTAGCACCTCTTCATTTTTCTTTCATATTTTTATTAACTTTTTTAACTGTATCATATTTTCCTGTTTTGCTTTGATAGTTGTCCCCTCACTAAACGGTCAGCTCCCCAAGTACATAGACTATCTTGTTCACTGACGAATCCCCCAGTGTCTGACACATAGCAGGTGGTCAAAAATTATTTGTTGAATGAATGAATGAAATGATGTTTCTTTGAAAAGGTTTTATGCTCTCTTTATCTCAGTGGTCCCAATTTCCAACAGTAGTCAGTTCCCAGTAAACCTCTCCTGAGCAGATGAGTGAGGAAGATAAACCCAGGGCATCATTTAAAAAAGCTGGTTTCTATTCTGCCAAAACTCCCTGTTTTCTCAAAGGAGGCAGGTCCCAGAGACATCAGAGATCTGGTGACACACTCTGGGAACAGAAGCAAGCCATGGTCTGCACTGGCAGGACAGAACTGTGAGTCCATGAAAAGGGGTGGGCAAAGGAAGAGGGACCATACATACGTACACTGGCTGTGGGAGGGGGCTGCAATTGGGGAGCCCACTGGCATCAAAGGCGCTGAGGTCACATCTGCACCAGTCATCGATCACGTCCCCTTTCCCTGAGCACCAGTAGGAGCTCATCAGTGCACTCTTGAAGGCCTGGAATAAAGGAGGGCAGAAGAGATGATGATGACCATGTGGAGAGATTGAGAGTGAAGGTCCCAGTGACCATGACAGTAACTGAACCAAGCTTCACAGCAATCCACCTAGGCACAGGACACCATCTCTTGCCCAAACACCTAGCACTCTACCACCAGGTTCTCCCATTCTGAGCCATTCTCTCCCCAGCAGCTGGAATGATCACTGAGGCAGGACGGCAGTAACAGCAACAACCGAGAACCTCCTCTGGGGCCTGGTACTCTACCTGAATTAACTTATTTAATCTTCTTCACCCCATGCAATAGATATTATAATTATTATTATTGCCATTTCCCATTCTACCAATTGGAAAAGTGAGGCACATGGAGGTAACTTGCCTGAGGCTCACAACCAGTAAGTGATGGAGCTGGGATCTGATGAAAGCAGTGTGGCTCCAAACCCTCCCCCAAACTCCTTTTTTTTTAATTGAAGTATAATTAACAGCGTTATAGTAGTCTCAAGTGTACAACGTAAGGATTCAATGATTCCATACACTACTCGGCGCCTACCACAGCAAGCGTACTCATCACTTGTTGCTATGCTGCTTCTGGCAGAAGTCTGACCATCTCACGTCCCTGTGTAGAAACCTTCAGAGGCTCCCCATAGCTCTCAGGACAAAGTCTGAGCTCTTTACTCGAGCTCCTGACCATTTCCACAGTATCATTGGTCACCACTCCTCTGATTTTTCCTTGCATGCTACCACCCACCCTCATGCAACCACTAACATTCCCACCAATAGTAAATCCCTGCTTCTGGAAAGTGTGCTCTAAATTAGGAGACAACAAATTGCTTCTGTAAAGGGCCACATAGCAAATAATTTTGGCTTTGTGGCCAGGTAGTCTCTGCCACAATTACTTAGCTCTGCCTTTGTGGCATGAAAGCGACATAGAATAATACTTGAAATGAATGGGCATGATTGTGTTCTGATAAAACTTTATTTACAAAGACAGGAAGCAGGCTAAGTTTGGTCTAGGTCCACAGTTTGCTGACCCTTGCTCTAAATGATGATTAACATTCTATATAATTGCTTTTTTTTTATGTTCAGTTAGCCACTGTATAGTACATCATTAGTTTTTGATGTAGTGTTCAATGATTCATCAGTTGCATATAACACCCAGTGCTCATCACAACACGTGCCCTCCTTAATACCCATCACCCAGCTACCCCATCCCCCCATCAGAAACAAAACAAACAAAAAAAACCAACATTCTGTATAATTGCAATGTGCCTCATTGTCTTTTTTTTTTTTTTTAAATCTTTTCTCCCTGCTGGAATATTCCCTGGCCCCCTTCCTTATACTCCAATTCACTCTTCCTGTCTTAAACATTCCTTTGCTCCAGGAACCCTACATCTTGAGTTTCTTAAGCCTTGAATCATGCTCCTCTTCTGGACACCATAACACACTAGACCACACCTACTGCCCCACCCCCTTGCCTGTCTCATCCAACAGATTCTGCTCATACCAAGGGTACAGGCCATGCCTTATTCAAGCAAGTATTCTCACAGGACCTGGCACAGATATCTAGTCAATATTTATTGAATAAATAAATGGACACTGAAAAACATCATTAGGCTCATGCTCAGGTTCGGGTGTGCTTCAAGCTTTAGTCACTCCATTTACACTGATGTTCCAATGCACTGGGGATTCAGAATGTTGGACAGCTCTTTTTTAAACTTAGGGACTTTAAAGAATATTGATCTCTTACCCCTTTACCAGGTAACAGACCCTATGTCCTCTCTTTTTCTTTTATGTTTGTTACTTTCTGTGTACTTTTTAAATGAAAGTTTCATACTGCCTATAACCAAGGACACCTGGTTAGCCAAGTGTCACTTTTTCCATCATGCATGGTCAAGACTCAGGTGTAACATGTTTGTGTAAAAAGGGTCTGGGGTCTACATTCTTAGCTACCCAAAACACAGATCTAGGGGGAGGTGTGTATCAAGAACGCTATTATAGCAATGCACCCAGCCATCCTGCAGATCTGTCTCTTGCTTCAATAGTGTTTGGACAGAACAGACCTAGGGAGACCCCTCCTTCCAGCTTCTGACTACCCTCCAACCTCTTCCAGTCACGACCTTCAGAACCATCTGCTCAGCCGCCCCCTGTCTCTGGGACCAGCCAACATTGTATTCTGAGCTTAGCTCCTCATTGCCAGTCAAACAAGAGTTTCTAGATTTGTCAGTTACTCCATCAACGTGGAGGCTGCCATTAACCACCTTGTCAACGTACATCTGTGGGCCTCCTACACCTACCTCTCTCTGGGCTTCTCTTTCCATCTCGACAATGTGGCTCTGGAGGGTGTAGGCCACTTCTGTGAGTTGACTGAAGAGAAACGCAAAGCCACCGAACATCTCTTGAAGAAGCAAAACCAGACTGGCAGCCGTGCCCTCCTCCAAAACATTCCAAAGCCTTCCCAAGATGAGTGGAGTAAAACTCTAGATGCCACGGAAGCCACCATGGTTCTGGAGAAGAACCTGAACGAGGCCCTTTTGGAGCTGCATGCCCTGGGTTCTGCCCAAGCAGACCCCCAGCTCTGTGACTTCCTGAAGAACCACTTCCTAGATGAGGAGGTGAAACTTATCAAGAAGATGGCAACCACCTCACTCACCTTGTCATGTGGCTGCCCGCCCCCCCCACCCCCCAGCCCAGCTGGACTGGGTTAGTATCTCTTTGAAAGGCTCACCCTCAAGCACAACTAGAAGCCTCTGGAGCCCAGCAGCCTTTAAGGACCCTCCCCGGCATCCCCCTGGTATAGGGGCTTCTGCCTACGCCTCTCCCTGAAGCCACTAGACAGCTTTTTAACCACCCCAGATCCCCTTCCCAAACTGTGGGCCAAATGGAAACAATAAAGCTTTTGAGAGGAAACAAACAAACAAACAAAAAAGAATGCTATTGTGTGAGCCTCCACCACATTTCTCTCAGCGCCTCTGATGAGGAAGCTCCAATACTCCTGCTGAATGTTCTCACCCATATTCTCTGCTAGAGAGAATTTCTCCTGAATTAAGTGTAGTGACTAAAGAAATTTAAAAAAGAATTATAATAAAAGCTAGTGTTCATGAAGCACCTGTTACACAGTGTACGTGCTTTAAGGGCATTAAAAAATGTGATTCTCACAACGGTAGAGATACAGATATCATAATCTTCATTTACAGGTGAAAGAACTAGGAATTAGCACAGTGAAGCGATTTTCCCCAGATCTCACAGCAATCTAAACAGTGCAAGCAGAATCCCAACCCAGATCTCTGTGACTAACAAGCACAGGACTTTTCTATTTAACCATGTGGGGCAGTGGACCCCAAGTAAGGTTGCCAGATTCAGCAAATCAAAAACAGGAGGCCTAGTTAAAATCAGATTTCAAGTGAATAAGAATTTTTTTTTTTTAAGTCCATCGCTCTCAGTGTTTGCATATAAAGTATGTAGGCCAGAGTCTAGCACAACAGTAATAGCACTATTCCTACTACAAGTCAGGACCTATGTTGGAAACAAACGTCCGTTATTCAGCACCGGGTGGGGGGTAGTTTCATGAGGACAGAAACCAAATGGGATCGCATGAGGTCATGCTGACTGATGGATCTTCCTCTCCCTTCCTTTGCAGGTTCCCCTTTACTAAAATTAACGTGCAGAATGGCTCATGGCTTAAGATTCTGTAACATCTCTAGCCAGCACTAAGGGCTTAATGCTATATTGGTGAAATCCAGGGCCATGGGTGAAAGTGACCCAGATGGTAAGAGATTGCTTTGACTCTAGCAATGAGAGGAGAGAGAACATCCTGTTTTGTTTGTGTATGTGCTTTTGTTTTTGTGTGAGTGTGTGTTTTGTAATCAATAGTTGCTTGAGCTTGTGGAAAACAAAACAGGAAATCTCTCTGGACTTTGTGAGTTTCACCATCCAAGCTGCTCTTGGGAAGAAATCCTGCCTGTGAGTCTCCACATCTACTGGCTCTTTCCCAAACCATGAGGAACAGAATGGGGCCTGGTGCAATGGCCAGGCAAACCCTGGAGAGAGCTCAAACACATCCTGATAAAAGGCCTACATCAAAGAGGGAGCCCTGGCTAGGCAGCAGGATCCAGCATTGTGTCAGGGCAGGATCACACTTTCCTTACGTCTCCAGCCCTTGCAACATCCCATCTCGAATCCAATTAGATCCCAGGGGAGGAGAATCATAGAATGTTCCAGCTTCAAGGGACTCTGTAAATCATCTAATCTAATCCATTTGACAGATCAGATACAGTGGCTCAGAAAGGCTAGTGGGCTGGTCCAAGGTGAGAGAGCAACTTTGTGATGAAATGATTCTATTCTTCCATTTAATCCTGAAATTACCCTTTGAGATGGATGTCCGATCCCCATTCACAAGTGAGCGTGGAAGAGTAGCAACTTGAACTGAAGTCCATCTGAATCCTGGCACCCTGGACCTTCTCAGGTCACACAGGAACAATAAATGCCAAGATTTCATCCAAAACATCCTTTTCAGCTGCTCTGTTTGGATCCCATGCTGATGTGCTGTTTGTGCGTGTCCGTGAGTGCATATGCCTGTGTGTGTGTGTGTGTGCATACGCGCGTGTGGGCGCGTGTGGGCGCGCGTGCTCATGCGCGTATGTTCTTAGAGGAAAATGAAACCTTACACTGGAGGCATTGTTGACTCCTGGCTTTGGGGTCAGTGAAGGGAATTAAGAAACAAATCCTGTACTTAAACAAGGGTAAGGACTACATTTGCATGACCACTGGTTTTCATAACAAAGAAATGCTTCCAACTTCTGGCTAATTAGCTAGCACACCAAACTGGGCAGGAGGAGAAAACAGCCACAAAAATGTTAAGCAATCAAAATAAACTAGGATTCATTTCTGACTGGATGGTTACTTCCCTATAAGAACTTGCCTAGTTTAAATTATGGAGTCACTCCTCTCTTTAAGCCTTAATTTCTCCACCTGTAAAATGAGGACACGGAAGATATATTTTTGAAAGTTTAGTGTAGTTCAGTTAACATTCATTGATCTTCCTACTCCATACCATCTGCTGTCTAGGTGCTAAGAAATGAGATGAACAAGATGCAGTAGCTAACTTCTAAGGACTCACGGTTTAATGGTGAAGACACAATCACAATGAACCACAATTATGGTTCAAATGCTATGAAGTAATACACACAGGAGGCTGTGGGAATACCAAGGAAGGGGCTCTTCCAGCTCTAAAATTCTGACAATGTCTTCAGAATCTTAACTTTAATACTCCTGTATTTGATTAAGATACTGGGGACCATCTGTATAGAGTGTCACTAAGCCCGTGAATTAAATTCCATACTCCATACTTACAGTGACTCTCTTTTTACACTAAAAATCAAACTGGGGAGGCTGATTCCAAGTCTGCTATTTTTTATATTGAGATGATTCTGGTCTGTCTGACCAAAAAGATGCCCTTTAGTCTTCACTCAAAGCTTAATGGATTTTGTTATCTCCACGGTGCTATTTAAGATTGGTCTTATGGCTGTTCAATCCTCTTCTCTAGGCAATTGTCCTAGCCTCTGGACCAGCCTTCGAGCTCCAACGTCACCTCTTCCAGCACCTCCTCTCCCAGCTTTCTCTAACATCACTACTGATTCCACCCTCTTCCTCCGACTCCTCCAAAGTCCCACCTCCTTCTGGTTAAAGCCTCTGCTTCTTAACCTGACATTCAAAATCCTTTGTTGTTCAGCCTGTGGCTCCTCTCCCAGGCTCTCCCCACTGTATCCACTCTAGGATCCGGCACACGCCAAGCCTTCTCTTATGCTGTGCCTTTGTTCTAAAATGCCCTTTCCCCATTTTTTCTCCTTGCTGAATTCCAGGAAACTGTCCACCAGGACCCTGCCACACTTGAGAAATTTTGTCTCTACCTCCACTAAATTTTTGCCCATTTCACATTTCCTTGCAATTTGCTTATTTATGTGTCCTTCTTGCTTATTATACTGTGAACTCCTCCAGGCCAAGGTAATATATTTGACTAATCTCTGTGCCCCCAGCTCTAAGCAAAAGAGCAACACACAGTAGCGTCCCAAAAACATGTGTTAAATTCCGTAGATATGTAATAGGATGCTCTGCCTGGTATTAAACTTATACACTTGCCATTGTTTTTCTTTTCTAGCAAAAGAGATAACAGAAATGCAATTGGTCACCATAAAAAGACTAAATGTCCATGAAGTCACTGAAGGTACATTGGGGTGGGGTATGGAGGTAGAATCCCTTCTGAAGACATTTAGAATTACTGCTTGGAGGAGAGTAGGTTGATAGCTTTTTGCCAAGGGAGTGCTTGGGTCTAAATAAAAATCTCCTAGGTCTCTAGACAAAGATGGGAGGAAGAGAGATGGGCCTGGTTGACATTCTAGCTTTGTAGGGAGACTAATTCTTGAGCCCATGCCCCACGTTTGATTGGTCAGAAGGGACTAGGATTGATGAACATAGGAAGGATTAAGGAGGACATCATGGCAGTGCTTGCGTGGAGGCAGAACTAATGGTCTCTAGCTCAGCCTGGACCTCTGGGATAGACCCTACCTGGGCCATTTTCCATCCAGTCATCAGCATACTCCCTAGTCGTGGCTGCAGGAGATGCCAAGCCCTCATTTCCCTGGTAGTTACAGGAGTTGGAAGGCCAGGGACTGGAGTCCCTATTCTTTGAGAATAGAACCAAAAATGTTGGTGTGCCCTGAACTTGACGAGATTAGCTGGTCATCTTGTTAGAAATCAATGACTGCATAATTAAGCAGCCTGTGTGAGAACACATTTGGGGAAGAGAAGTGAATCATGTTAGTTGACTTAAGTCTTCTTATTCTCAAACAGAGCAGGAAGGCAGGTATAGTGACTTTAAAACACGATCCCAGATATCTCTGACATTTCCTTCATCATGAAGTGGGATCTAGGTCCTCTCCCCTTGGGTCTAGGCTCTATAATTGCAACCAAAAGAAGTACTACTGCTTCAATTTCTGGCCCCAAGCCTTCAGAAACTGGCAGCTTCCCCATCAGGTCTCTGGGGATACTTGTTCTTGGAGGCCAACCACCATGCTGTGAGGAAGCCCAGACTACATGGAGAGGCCACATGTAGGTATTCCAGCCAACAGACCTAACTGAGGCCCCAGCCAACAGCCAGGGTCATCTGTTGGATATGTGAGCATGGAAGCCTTTGAGATAACTCCAGCCATAGCCACCAGTTGATTGCAACCACATGAAAGAGCCAAGTAAAAACTATGAAGCTCAATCCCCAAAACCATTAGAGAGACTAATAAAATGATCACTGTGGTTCTAAGCCAACAATTTCTGGGATTACATGGCAATAAATAACTGGGAAAGCAGGTAATTCATCTCCGAACAATTCTGAAAGATTGCTTAGAGGAGGTAGCAACTAGGGACCAGTCCACCAAAGGAATTAGAAACCTTAGACTACATACATATCTCAGGAGCTAGAGGGCTCTGACGTGCATACATACATACTCAATGTCACAGATCCCCAGTATATCAGATCTAGAAGAGCCCTGAAAAGTGATACTGACCTTCACAATTATGCGGACTAAGAGGCCCAAAGAGGGGAAGAGGCCTGTCCAAGTTTACAACACAAGCATCTGGCAGCAAATAAACCAAGTTTTTCATATCAATAACATTCACTACATGAGGCTGCCTACCTTTGGACCTGGCTTCAAGCCACCAATTGCTATGTTGTTAGACAGGAAACAACCTAATAACAATACTTACTGAGAATGTACTAAGCACTTTAATACATGCTATCTCATTTAATCTTACTGTTACCCTTATGAGGCAGATTCTGTTACCATCCCCATTTTACAGATGAAGAAATTGAGGTTCAAAGGGTGCAATGGACTATTCAAAGTCACCAGCTATAAAGTGGTAGAACAACTTGAACTCAGGTCATTTGATCCTGAAGCCCATTCTCTTAGTCACGGCCATTATGAGCAAGCAATATTCTCACTAACTAGAGGATATCAGTAGTAATACTTAACATTTATTGAGTGCTTACTGTAAGCCGAGCACTATTACGCTTTCCATGTATTACTCCTCGCAATAATTTTAAGTGCTTTAGATATATCGGCTCATTTAATTTTCCCAACAACCTGTGAGATAGGTAGAATTATTAGGTTCCATTCTACATTTGTGCCCAAGGTCATAGGGCTGGTCAGTGACACAGTCAGGATTTGAACCCAGAAATTCTAGCTCTAGAGCCTGTGCTCTGAAATATAAAGCCTCCGAATACAAACTTTGATGGAGACAACCCATGTTTTTTAATGTTATTTACACCCTGATTCCCTCCACCTTTATTGTGTGTATATATTGTGATCTCTCACTCTATCCATGGGAATAGACCAATGAAAATGCCATATGTAATTTCCATTTTTGTAAGTCAAAAGTCAGCAATGCCCTATGGTTTAATGTAATAGCAGCCACAGGAGTGAATAAAATTCCCCAGGACGAGGATACAGAGCATGAAAAAAGTCTAAGACAGCAGAATCCCAGGGACTCTAACCTTTTCTGACTAACTTGCTACTTGACCTCAGTACGTCATTTACCGTCTCTGGGCCTTATTGTCACCTAAAATATCTTCAACTTGTGCATACACTCCACAGCATTGTTGGTTCTGATAATTCTCTGATTTGTGTCCTGGATTTTACTTTTTCTCAAAACTGCCCACGATTCCCCCATCCCTTTTAAAACTTCCCATCCTAGATATACTGCTCAGGATCCTTTAAAAATTCTTACTGGCAGACAAAACTGGAGACAGTAAAAGGATCAGTGATTGGCAGGGGCTGGGTGGAGGGGAAAAATGAACAGGTGGAGCACACAGGATTTTAGGGCAGTTAAATGATTCTGTATGATACTGTGCTGGTGGATACATGTCATTATACATTTGTCAAAACTCAATGCACAGCAAGAGCAAACCCTCATGTAAACTGTGGACTTTGGGTGATAATGATGTGTCAGGATAGGTTCATCAATTGTAACAAATGCACCATTGCAATTTGGGATTATGATAGCAGGGGAGACTCTGTGTGGGGGGAACATAGGAACTCTGTACATTTATGCCCAGTTTTGCTAGGAACCTAAAAGTGATCAAAAGAAAATAAAGTCTATATTTAAAACCTCCTGCCAGCTAACATGCTTTGTGTAGAAGAGATCTCACAGACTTTGCGCATGCTATGGATGGTTTCTGAAGAAAGAGAGGTGTAGCATGAAAAGAAGAGACGCCTATGAAGTGTATCCTATTCTAGCCTGGTGTTAGGGCATCCGTCGTCTGTTAGCTCTCATATGCCTCTCAACAACCTGTACATGCTGTAGCTCTTACTGTCTGCAGTAATCCTTACAGATGAGCCCGTACAGGGTCAGAGAAGAGAAGACAGCGCCCAGAGTCCCCCAGATAGAACAAAACAGAGCAGAGTCTCTAACTCCAAATCCCAAGCTTTGCGCCCTGACTTCCCTTGTCCCACCCCTCATTTTCAGGTGCTAAGTCAGATCGCTCTATTCACAGGGCCACACAGTGAAGGAACGCTAACTGGCAAGGACCCATTTCCTATATGAGAAATCGTACAGCTCAATCTATGGCTCTTAAATCACAGAAATGACACCTAATTTCCCCTGTCAGGGTAAACTTCTCTTTTCAAGCCATTCTCCCCTGAATGATGAGAGCCTGACAGAATAGCTTGTTAATCTGGGTGACAGGGGGAAGACGTTTAAAGCCAGCCAAACCCCCCTCTTGCCACACTTACTTCTGCTAATGAAAAAATATTAGAGAAATAAATATACAACCCACTGAGATGCTCCTGCATGGGGCACTGTCAGCTGTCTGTTTCTCAAGATGTACAGAGACAGGATGATAAGGTTATATGATCCTCAGGCAAGGAGCTATTTTTCTTGTCAGGTCACCCCATATTTCAGTTCCCATCCATCTCATCTGGAGGATGAAGTGCTAGGTTTCAATGCATTAAAAATAACAGTAAGCATTTTTGAGCAATACCTACATGCCAGACACGGTGCTCAGTGCTTGCCAGGAAGAGAAGCATTTTATTTGCACCGCAATGCCATGCTTTGGGTACTCCTATCACTCTCCTTATATAGAGAATGAGACTGAGGTCACAGGGAGTTTGGGTTCCTTTGTTATGTTACATAGCCAGTATTTGGCAGAGCAAAATTCAGACTCAAGCTCCTCCCATTCCTAAATGCATTACCACTATGAGCAAATTTAATCCTCAGACAAGCCCATATATTAGGTTGTACTGACTCCATGAAATCTTTAAAAAGGTTGAAACTTAAAAAAGTTTGGGTCATGTATGATCAAGTGACTTGAATAATGTCACAAACCTAGGATAATTCAGTTAGGATTCAAACACCAGACTGATTCCCAAGACTGAAGGTCTCTTTTCTGCCCCATTTTTCCTAAAGACTGAAGATGGGTGGGGGTTGAGATGCATGGCATATTCTCAGGACAAGCCAGGGTGACCTGTTGACCTTGTTCTATTCAGTCCTAAGTCCTTACTGGCCAGAACAACACTCCAAGGTGTGTTGCTAGGAATATGAATTCAGTGGGATGTTAAATGATTTTAAAGTTCAAAAAAAAATGGAGGTGATTAGAGAGGTTGTCTCTATGGTCAAATAAACTTAGAAAAGACTAGATTAAAAAAAAAATAGATTGCTCTACATAGAACTTTCCAGAGCCATTCATATGCTAATGGTCAATGGGAGACCCTAAGAAGGTAATGCATAAAGTGCAGCATTTCCCAAACATCTTTGTCCATGGAACTTTTTTCCCCCCACATGGCATCTGGGGATCTGGTACTTGGCAGAGTCTTTTCCGTATTGTGCTCATCTAGATTCTAGGCTGGACACCACGCTCTCTGCCAAGAGCTACTCAGGAAAAAGAGCTCATCCCAGCTCTGTCAGTAACTGTGCAACTTTGGCCAAGTCAGTCTCCCTTTCAGGGACTCAGTTATCCTGTCTTTAAATAAGGGTGTTGAATATTTTTATTGCAGAGGCTCTAACCTGGCAACACCACGAGTGCTAGAAGTATTTGTAACTCCCACTTATGCTGCTCCAACTCCTGTTGAATCTTCCCCAGGCATCCAGCCCAGGTACTTGCAGCCTAGGCCCTGGACCACTGATGACCTGAGCCCTCCATAACTGGCCTCCTGGCCACAAATTCTGCCACATCCCACTAGGTGGCTAGGAGTCATTTGGATGCCTTCGTGCTGACATCAGGCACTCCAAATCTCTGCTTCTTGTTCTAGCATCACCTCTTGCCACCGCTCTTTTTAGACTCTATTCTCCAGCCTTGCTTTCTCACCTTTAGCCATTTATATGCTATTTCCTCTCCTGGAACTCTTCCCCCATCCCATAATTTCCCCCACTGACTAATCTATCAAGTCTCAGCTTGGAAACCACCTCTTGCAGGGGACATTCCTCGACCCCCCAAAGCTGGAATAGACCTCTTCCTTTGTAACACATCTTCTCCCACCTTCCCCTATCATAAAACTTATTTTACTGTGTTATATTTTATTGTAGGTTTCATTGCTTATTTGTCTCTCCTTATAGACTGTGTACAAATTGAGGTTGGAGCCCTCCTCTCTGCTTTGTTTATTATTTAATCCCTAGCACCTGACATAGAGTAGGGGCTGTAACTGATTAATCAATTGGTCTATCATAAATTAATGATGTTAAGAACCCTAATCTTGTTGTATCTCTTGTCCCTTTTGGCCTTAGCTTAGAAGATTTCTCCCCTGCCTAGGGTCTTAGGATAATTCTGTGTTTTTAACCTTTTCCATGCCCCTATCACATGTTAACTTTACTTCTAAGACCAGCCCGGGAGATCTAAGAGCCAAAGCTCTCGACTTTTAGAAACCTTCCATATCCTTCAGTAAAATATGGAAGGGTTTTTTCAGCTTTTCACACAAAATGTCCCAAATACCAGAAGGGACCAGTACAAAATTACTTTGAAGTCTCTTTCTTAAATATTTATGCAAAATGCATATTCTACTCTACAATACACATGAGTTAGTTTTAATATTAAAACAATGAAGTTTTTCCCCCCAAAAAATGTTTCTCACAGTGCGATCTTTGGGCCTCTTCTTTCAGTAATGACCTGAAGCACTTACTAGAAATTCAGATTCCCAGGCCAAACTCATCCACAGTGAATCAGAATCCTGGAAGAGGTAATCCAGAATCTGATTTCATATACTCCCAGGTGATTCTTATATACTATTAGTTCAAGAATCCCCTATCTCTTTATCTTGTGGCTTTGGATATATCTTGGCATATCATAGTATATCCCCCTGGGTTAAGGTACTCCAGTTTGAGAATAAAAACCCATAGGATTTTATTTTAATAGATATCTTTCTGGTATCAGATACAACAAACAGTTTGGCAGTCATATTTGAACTAAATAATCCTGTTGCTTTAGCCAAAGGTAGTGGGACCAAAATTCATTACTTGGCCTAAACTGGACCAATTAGGTTTTTTTTCCCCTGGGAATTTGATTAAAATGGTCATTGGTCTGTGAGTGCTTGAACTGGCATGAGATACAAAGCTAGACTTGGCTATGGGGTCTTGGCAGGTTAAGCTACATTCACAGAGACCAAAAAATGTAAGGAGGGGAGTTAAAGAAAGAGAAAGAAGCAGAGATGGCAGGCTCTGGAGTTATTGCTTCCTAGATGTTGGGGGCTCTGCTATGTTCTCTGTTCTTGGGTTACATGAGAAATCACTATATCATTATAGTAGTTTCTCCATTTTTTGCTTAGAACATTTCAGTGGGTTTCTACTTCTTACCAGTGAAAGAGCCTTGACCAAGAGAAGTATAAACATTCTGTTCTTGGCCTGGCACAGAGGGCCCTTCCCACAGAGATGTCAAACAATCCCTCTAGCCTCATGTCCTACCACCCCAGTCTGCCCCAGTCCCACAAATCAGCTACACGGAACCACTTGGTGGATCAGATAAGCAACAAACTTTTGTCAGCCTAGAATGCTTTTCCTTCATTCTACCTTTGGTCAAATCATACTCATTCTTTAAGACCCACTACAACTGCAATCTGCTCTGGAAACCCCTTTCTGATTTCCCAGCAGAACTGAAGGCTTCCATTGCACCTTGGACAACATATCTGCTAGTAGATACAATATTTTATTGAATTATTTATTTGTATGCCTATCCTCTCCACCTAACTTTTCCTTGCCTTATTTTACCAGCTCCTTGCACAAGGCGTGGCCCAGAGCAGGTACTTCATAAATGTTTGTTGCATGACTAAGTGTTGTGTGGATGACTGGGAGCTCTTTGGATGTCTAATCTATGTTATCCTAGCAGACCTTCTCAGTCACCAGGGCAATAGACTCGCTTACATTGTTCTAAACTATCTCCAGACTATTTGTCCTGCCTGTCACTGAGCTGATAGCAGTTGTGAAAGTGATGAATAGCAGACCAATTATGAGCAACAGGAAACATCAGTTATAACTCCAGGGAGAAGACGCAGCCATATCAGTAGCCTCATCCATCTAATCATGAGTCATCTTCCCAAGGCATCTTGCCTTGTGACCTTGAACTGCCAAGGGCTTCTTAGTCTTATACAAATCCAAGTTCTTCAGAGAACGGCTCCTCCTCTCAGCCTGTCTCCTACAAGGCGTTGCTCCTGGCCCACTCAGTCCTAGAAGGGAAAACCTGGATAGAACTCACACTTCTCCTAAGGGAAGCTTTTAGCCAAGGCTCCCAGCCCCACCCAATAGGCAAGACCTGTCTTCTAAGGCCTGCTATCTTTTAACAGATAGTAACTCCTCTCCCCTGTGGTGAGAACATCTGGAGATGAGAGGCGGTGGGAAGGTTTCAACTGGAAGATTTGTCCAAGATTGTGGAGTTTATGTCGCTAAATGCTAGCTTAAGTTAATGGTGAGCTTCTGAGTAAAGGGCTGCAAAGCTTCCCTTCTGTGGCCACTGGTGACCTCATTTTTCCAGTACGCCCATTTTCCCTTAGGAGGCATCTGAAGGAGGCAGTCGCTCCAGCTGATGAGGCCTCCATTCTTGGGCCTGTGGGTGGGGGCAGGGAAAGAAAGGTCAGAGGACAGGAGCGGACATGCTTAGTCTAGACTCAAACTAAGCTTATCTTTGCCTTTGAAAGGAAGACTTAGAAATTTAGCTGGGGAGATTATGAAAAGGGGGATTTCTACCCCATTCATTGTAGTCATATTTCCATCAGGGTATACTGGGACTCTGAAGTCTAGATCCCTTAACCCATAAAACAATGTTATACATGCTAGAGGGACAGCAGGACATGGAGGCTAAAAGTATAGTCTTTGGAACCAAACCCCTGGGTTCAAATTTTAGTGTTATCACTAAGCAAACTGATGAAGTGACTTCAACTCCATGTTTCATTTCCACATGTATAAAATGGGGATATATGAATGCCTACAGCAGTAAGGAATGTTTAAGGATCATTTGTAAAGTAACTAAAATAATGCCAGATCTATACATGTGTCTCCACATATACATATATTTGACAATTAGATGAATGTTGACAAAGTCCTAAACTTGGATATTCTCTATATGGAAGCAACATACTTATTATAAATTATTATTATCTATTATGAACATAATAAAGTTATTATTTATGATTATTTATAGACAAAAGTTATTCTAGGTACATCTATGCTCAAAATAATTTTTATTATTTTTAATATTTTTTCAATGGGGAAAAATAAATCACTAGAACCAACTGCCAAAAGGACATTAAGATTATCTTTGCCTTTGGGGAGGTATGCCTTTCCTAGTTTCTGTGAACTAACTACCCTTCTGATTTTTTAATCAATGGATGTCTGAGGGTAAGGCAATTACTATTAACTATACACCTACTCTGTGCTGAATGTTTAATCAGCAGCAAGAGCAGAAGCAGAAGAGACAAGGAAGAAAAGAAAGAGAAAGGGGGGGACGTTGAAGATGAAGGAAGAGGAAAGCAGTTGCAACTAACACTGATCAAATTTTGAATCATAGTTGGCATTCCTAAGTGCTTTATATACATAATCTTACCTAAGCTAACAATAATTCTTTGAGTTACATCATCCTCATGTTACCTTCACTGAGATTCTGAGTAAGTTATATCTCCATAATATGTGGCAAAATAAGAATGTAAGCCTAGGTCTATCTGATTCTTGAACCTTCTTTTCTTTGCATCTATCATCTTACATGATATCCAGAACCATCCTAGAAAGCAAATGTTCTTACAGACAATGGATCTCAGGTAGGATAAGTCACTTGTGCAATACTATAGCCATAAAAAGTAAAATCTTGCCAGACGAACATGGATGGACCTTGAACACATTATGCTAAATGAAATAAGTCAAGCAAAGACAAATACCGTATGCTCTCACTTATATGTGGAATCTTAAGGGGAAAAACAGCTCAAAGATAAAGAGAGGCTGATCAGAGGCAGGAGATAGGAGTGGGGAAAATGGGTGAAAGGTCAAAAAGTCGAAACCTGCAGTTATGAAATACATAAGTTATGAGAATGTCATATACAGGTTTGCAATTATAGTTAATAATACTGAGTTGTACACCTGAAAGGTGCTAAGAGAATAGATCTCAAAAGTTTCCATCACAAGAAAAAAATTATAACTATGTGATAATGGATGTTAATTATTAATGAGACTTATCATGGTGATCATTTTGCAATGGGCACAAATATTGAATCATTATGTTGTGCACCTAAAACAATGTACTGTTATACATCAGTTACATTTCACTCGAGGAGAATGAGGAGGACTAAGAGGTCTTTGTTGAGTTCTGAGACAAGAACTTCAATTAGATAGTGGAATAGCTTCCAAGAAACTGAGAAGTGGCTAAGAGTTGAAAACAGAGCAGAAGTTTCACCACCAAGGAAAAGTGAAGAAAAAGATAGCGACAGGAAAGACTGTAGAATCCAAGAAAGGTTATTTGATGATACAATAGGCTGGCCTATGTCAAAGTGTAGAGGAAGGAGCCGATGATGAGGCAGTCTCTACAGCTTACATGGTGAAACTACAGGCTATAGAACCAGAACTATTGGCTGTGTGACATTGATAAGAGATTTCTCCTTCTGAGCTTCAGTACTTTCGCCACTCAAAAGTTATGCTTTGAATGCTTACTATATACATGACACTAAAGACAGAGCTACTGTGACCAAGGACAAATCCAGAAGTCTGGAAGCAAGAGAGTTGCATTTTACCCTTAATTCTGTAGGCAAGTGAAGCAGTCTCTGTATGTTCTAACTTCTTTCTTCATAAATCATACATCATTAAGAAGGACAATAGACATGCTGGAGTTCTTTCAGAGGCTATTAATCAAGACGGCTGGGATAAACTGAGTCAGAGTTAAGAACAGACTGATTTGATGGAAAGCTATTGAAGGAACGGAGGATGTTTACCAGAATTAAGGCCTAAAATGTCTCCAAATACCTGAAAGACCGTCACTTAGAACCAGGAGAGAGGACAGATTTTTATTGAGCTGCTTCTATGTGCCAAGCATTGCTGCTAAGCATCTTACCTGGATCATTTTAGTTAATAATTTGTTATTTTAGCTACTTTAGTTAGAAACAATTCTATAAAGTAGACATTATTAAGCCCATTTTACAGGTGAGAAAACAGAATCCTAAAAACTTAAGTAATGTGCCCCAAAACACAAAGGAATTTTGTAGCAAAGCTGATATGTGAATCCTCACCTCTTTGATTCCAAAGTATATGCTCTGTCCAGTAAGTCAATAGTAAGTCTATTCCAATATAGTTTGGATGAATGGAACTAGAGACAAGGATAGGAAATATATAGGAAAGTATTTTGACTCAATAAACAAAACATTCTAGTAGTGAGTGAACAAGCTGCTTAGGGGTTATTGGGCAAGCTTTACTTGGAATATTCAAACACAGCCTCTTGTAGGGTACAGTAGAAAAGATTTAAGCAATAGACTAGGATAGGACTTGATGCTTGGATAATCCCTTCCACTTCTGAATCTGCCTGCTCTTTCTTTCTCATAGGCATGGTTTTAAATAAAATAAAATAATGAAATGTGGAGAAGGAGAAGGGAAAGGAAGAGGAAGAAAAGGAAGGGAGGAGAAGAAAAGTGAGAGCTTGTCTATACTCAGCACTTACTATGTACCAGGCAGAAGGCTAAGCATGTAAGATGCCCATCTCATTTAATATAATAACCTCAGAAATTAGGTATTATTACTATTAACCCCACCTCACATCTGAGGGAACTATGCTAAGTGTTCCAGAATTCCTTGCCAAAAGTCACATAGGAGAAAAGGAACAGCCAGGACTTGATGACAGATTTGACCAGCATCAAAAACAAACTCTTAACTACTAGATTAGAAAGATCAAGTTATCCTATTAGATCACCTTGGTCTATGGGTGTATCAATACTGGTTGTGGGAAACTGCCAAAAAATCAAACCTAGTCAACCTTCTAGACCTAACTACCAAGTTACAAGAAATACAGGGGCAGAGGAACATGTTAGATGATACCATGGGGATGCAATGAGCAAAATCCAGGCTGGGGACAAATGACCCAGTTTTCTTAATAAAATAGCATAGTAATGGTAATGGTATTGAAGCTATGTTTTTTTAGCCTTTATCTTTTGGAAATATTGACTTTAACATTTACATATAAAATGACATAATGTTTGAGGTGAGACAGAAGGTGACACAGGCTTGGTGTGAGTTGATCACTGTTGCAACTGCAAAGTGAGAGGTACATGGAGGTTCATTACACTAGTTTCTCTGCTCTTGTATACGTTATAGTTTTTTAAACTAAATTGTTCTGGGTTGGGTAGCAGAAGACCCAGGGATTTAACAGTGTCCTCCCAAATGGGAAAATGTGGAGATGAAGCTGAAAAAGAAAAGAAACATGCGATCCCAGGAGAAGCCCCATTTTTCAAGGGTTTCTCTTCCTCCCAGGACTTGAGTTTATAACCTGGAACCCTTCCACTCAGAAATACTAGTATTTATACTAGGATAGTATAAATACTTCTCTGTTGACCAGAGAAGGCACTGCACAGATTGACTGTATAACGGTACAAACTCATGCTGCTTTCAGCTGCATCTGCCTCATGAATTGTGAGACACATCTGGAACGACTTTTTGGTTCTTAGAGAGAAACAGAGGGGAGAGTAGAACTGTTTGTGAATTCTTTCTGGGCCCTTTGTATCACTGCTGACTGAAGTTGTCTAATGACCCAAGAAGAGCCCCCGGTGAACAGGGCTAAGCTCCAGAAGGGATGGGGCCTACAGCTTGCTTTGTTCCTGGAAGCCCAGCACCACCCTGGCTGGGGCAATCTTTGCATGGTCATGTGATGGATGAGTGGTTGTGGGTAAGCTAGAAAAGCGATTCCAGCCCTGGTTCTGATAAGTGTTAACCCTTTCAGGCTTCAGGGGTGGCATCTACCCTTTCTGAGCCTCAGTTTCCTTATTTGTAAAATGAAGGTAAACATTACTACCTTCATAGGCCTTTTGAGAGGATTAAGGGGGCCAGTGTATGTGAAAGCACCATGTGAGCATACCAGTGTAAGCTGGTAACTCATTCACTTTTTACTCATTCATTCATCTATTCTCATTGAGAATTTACTGAATTTCTACTATGAGTCAGGCAAGATACCAGAAGCTGTTGATGCAATGCTGAGCAAAAGTTTGCACAGACCCAGGTCTCATGGAGTTCACCCCTTAACGTACAGGACAATTGTTTGACTCAATATCAGGAAGGATATTCTAGAAGTGAGGGAAACAGGATGTTTGGGGTCACTGAGCAAGCTGTTACTGGGAATGTTCAAACACAGAGTCTACTACATTTGCAAGGTGTAGCAGAAAGGAATCAAGAAGTAGACTAGGGTTGGACTAGATGCTTGTCCAATGCCTTCATTCCTGAGTTTACCTGCTCTTCCTTCCTCACTGGCACTGCTATCATCATAAAATAAAATAATAAAATGTGAAGGAGGAGGATACACAGACATTAATCAATTATAAAACATAAAAGTATAATTAGGAACAGAGGGGCTCCTGGGTGGCTCAGTTGGTTAAGTGTCTGACTCTTGATTTTGGCTCAGGTCATGGTCTCAGGGTTGTGAGATGGAGCTCTAAGTGTGTGGAACCTGCTTAAGATTCTCTCTCTCCCTTTCTCTCTTCCTCTCCCCCCCAGCCCCTCCCCCCCACTCACAAGCGTGCACTCTCTCTCTCTAAAAAAATAATAATAATAGTTAGAAACTTTGATAACTGCCATGGAAGAAAGATAAAAAGACTCAAGAAAGTACATAAGTAAATGGGGAGCTTATCAAACCCGGAAACTTCAGTGGCATTCTGGTGCGGGAGTAGCAGTTAACTCAGAAAAGGAGGGGGATGGGTGACATGCATGCCAATTAGAGGGAACAGTATGTGCAAAGGCTCTCTGGCATGACAAAGTATAGCCTTTCCAGAAACTGGAAGATTGCCAGTGACTAGAAAACAGAAAGCAAGGGATGTAGGGGCAGGATGAGTTTTAAGAAGTTGGAAGGGCCAGTCCTAGCAGCCCCATGTAGGCCACAATAAGCACCTCTGCCTTGATCCTAAGGAATCGGAAGGCAGTTAAGTGTTTGAATGAGGAAAGTGATGAGAGTAAGTTTTAGTTTTGAAAATTTCACTCTGGCTACAAGGAAGAAAATTAACTAGAGGGGGCAAGGATCATTGTTAGCCAATGAAGAGGCAATTACATTAGTCCAGGCAAAACTTGAACCAGACTGAGTAAAAGTTAAGTTATTTAAGAAGTTCTTAAGAAGAAAAATTTATAGGATTTAATAATGGGTTGTAGTTTTAGGGGGGATGAGTGCAGGAAGGAAGAAAAGTATCAAGTATATCTCATTGGGTTTCAGGATTACAAAAACTGAGATAGAAAATACTATTAAAAAAGGCAGTCTATTTTATGGCAAATGTAGTGTCTGCAAGACTTATAAATGAGAAGCCACCCTATTTCCATTGGATGAAGGGATTCAACCCTGGAATGAATGCGAGTGAATCAGTATAGATAGTAGAAGTAGCCAATTTTTTCAAAAATTTTGGCCATTAGATAAAGAAATGAAGACAGGGGCACCTGGGTGCCTCAGTCGGTTAAGCGTCTGCCTTCAGCTCAGGTCACGATCCCAGGGTCCTGGGATCGAGCCCCACATCAAGCTCCTTGCTCAGCGGGGAGCCTGCTTCTCCCTCTGCCTCTGCCTGCTGGTCCCCCTGCTTGTGCTCTCTCTCTGTCAAATAAATAAATAAAATATTAAAAAAAAAAAAAAGAAATGAAGACACAGTAGCTGGAGAAGATAATATGTAATGATAGTATCTTCAGTATACATTAGACTTCCATTTATGATCATTTACAAAGTTGAAGGGAAGTAGCTAATAGAGAGTATAGCAAAATGAGAAAAAAGCTCAGGAGCCCAGGTCAAACCATGGTTCTACCGGTTCCTACTTCTAGGGACTAGGGGCAAGTGGTCTAACATCTCCATGCCTCAGTTTACACAATGGGGAAAAAAGACAATAATAGCACCCACCATATGAGGTTCATGAAAGGGTTCAGCGAGCTAAGTATATAAAGGGCTTGAGCTGAGCTCCTGGCACAATTGAAGTGCTCAGTAAATGATTGCTATTAAAGTACAAGGGAAAGACATTATGCCATTCTCTTTTTTATCACATTTGCTAACTGAATTCAATGTCCCATGGGGCGGGGGTAGGGGGAGGACGCCCTGTGCTCTGACATGCAAAAATGTTTGCATTTGCTAAGTCTATATGTCTCTTACATCTTATTGAAGCTGGTAGTCTTCTGGTCCCATGAAATAGCTATGTTTTCCAGCTTTGCAAGTAGGCAATCCAAGCATTAAGTTCCTCTTTTGTAATTGACCATGAGCGTGTTGAGTAATATGTGGAGTATTTCTCCCTCTTTTCTTTGATCTTCCCTCTTGCCAAGGACTGCCTGACAGTCTGGTTTCTGGCCAGTGCACCTCCTCAGAATGCACAGAGATGGAGAGGAAGTGGCCCACAATAGCAGAGATTTACGCCAGATTATAAGTACTTGACTTTCCTAATCCCTAAACAAGGAATTCCCTGAAGGAACTTCAGAATGAAAGAGACATATGAACCATGGTTTTAGATAGTGGTTCTCAAGCTCAGTGTGTATCAGAATCACCTAGGAAGCTTGTGAAAATGAAGATTCCCAGCCTCACCCCACCAGAGAAAAACAATCAGTAGGATGAAGCCAGGAGCCTGCATTTTTAACAAATACCTCCTCCATCCCGACTGATTCTGAGGATTTTGGAGACCCTCTGAAATCCAAGTCTCCATATCCCACTAGGTACCCCTGACCTCACTTGTTCTGCTTTGCTTTTTTTTTTTCTCTTCACCTTCTAATATACAATATTATTTACTACTCTGATTGTTTGTTTTTTGTCTCCCACACATGCTCCAGTAGAAATTAAGTCTCCAGATGGTCGAAATATATGCCTGTTCTGCTCTCTAATGTATCTCAAATGCCCAGAATAGTGCCTGACCTAGAGGAGACCCTCATAAATACTTGATAAAATTATTTGAATTGAGTCCCCACACTCCCAGCCATCTCATATATGAACTTCTGTAGCGGAAACCCTAACTGGTCATCTTATTTTAGTCTTCTAAACGTTTGGGGCAAGAACATTTAGAAAGTATGTGGATGCCATGTATCCTTTTTGCCAGGAAAAAGAATTTGATAATGTACAATTTGGCATAATTTTCTGAGGATAGAGATCCAAGGACCCTTCAAAATCAGAGATCTGCAGGCCCCAAATTAATAACCCTTGGTTATTTTTTATTATTATTAACATATAATGTATTATTTGTTTCAGGGGTACAGGTCTGTGATTCATCAGTCTTACACAATATACAGTGCTCACCATAGCACACACCCTCCCCAATGTCCACCACCCAGCCACCCCATCCCTCCCTCTACCCTCCACTCCAGCAACCCTCAGTTTGTTTCCTGAGATTAAGAATCTCTTATGGTTTATCTCCCTCTCTGGTTTCTTATTGTTTCATTTTTTCCTCTCTTCCCCTATGGTCCTCTGCCTTGTTTCTCAAATTCCACGTATCAGTGAGATCATATGATAATTGTCTTTCTCTAATTGATTTATTTCACTTAGCATAATACCTTCTAGTTCCACACAGCTCTGGTCACTGAAATTCACCCTTCACAGGTTGCTGTAGTTAGTCACCTAAAAGTCACATTTATTTTTATTTTTTAAGATTTTATTTTTAAGTAATCTCTACACCCAACATGGGACTTGAATCTACAACCCTGAGATCAAGGGTTGCATGCTCCACTGACTGAGTCAGCCAGGTGCCCCTAAAAGTCCCATTAGTCATGTCTTTCCCTTGACCCAAATCTTGAAGGCAGACTCCCCATCATTTACATGGTTCCCAACTCCCTTGATGCAGCATTCAAAGCTGCCCACAGCTCAGCCTCCTGCACACCATTTTTCCAGTTTGATCTCTCCCAAATCTCTCAGACCTGTTACAGAGTGACTGAATAAACACGTAAGCTTTAGGGGCGCCTGGGTGCCTCAGTTGGTTAAGTGTCTGACTCTCAATTTCGGTGCAGGTCATGATCTCAGGGTCCTGAGATTGAGCCCCAAGTGGGCTCCGCACTGAACATGGAGACTGCTTGAGATTCTCTCTCTCCCCCTGCTCCCCGATCACCGCTTGCGCACACACTCTCTCCCTCTCTTAAAAACAAAAACACACACGTAAGCTTTAGACACAGTCATCTCAGGCTTGAATTCTGACCCCACAAGTTGCTAGCTATGTGATCTTAGATAAATTACTTATCTCTGTAAAGCCTCAGGTTTTGCTTTTTAATTTGTGAAATGGGCAAAATAGTGCATATTCACATGTGTTGGGGGATAGAGTGAGATATTACTGATACACAGAGAGTGCATATTAATATACACATAAAGCATTTAAAAATGCCAGGCATAGAGTTGGCACTCAGTAATTGTTGGGTTTTATTGTTCTGTTCCATATGTTTGGCATATAGTATTTGACATAACTTTCTTTCCCCCTTCCTTTACAATATTCCTTAGTCTCGACCAAGATTTGTCCAACTTTTTTTGTAAAGAACTAGAAGCAAATGTTTTTGGCTCTGTGCACCATACTCTATTCTGTGGCTACTACTGTACCCTGCTATTGTTTCAGAAAAGCAGCCATAGATGATCTGTAAACAAATATGTGGCTAGGTTTCATAAATGTTATTTATAAAAACAGGTGACATGCTGGATTTCACCCACAGGTCACAGCTTTGCAACTCTGACCTGGGCTAGCTTTGGAACTTTACAGAACTGGGTTCAAGCTTCTATTAAATAGGGATCATAAGAGGACTTCCCTCACAAGTTGTTGGATGATTAAATGAGATAAAGCCCGTAAAGCCCTCGGCACAGTTTTTGGCATGTGATACACATCTCGTAGATGGTATTATCCTCATCACCAACAGACTTGCCTCAAGCTGTTCCATGATCTGCCCATATCCACCTTGCCTGCCCCAAGAATCTTTTCCAGACTCTCTCTGACTTTCTTTCTCCCACTTTCCTAACACTGTTGGAATGTCAGTTGTATTACTTGAAAATAAGTCATGCATGAATGCAACACATGCAAGTAATTATAGTTACTTATGCGGCTCTTCTCTTCGTCCACTAGACTGTGAGCTCCTTGAAGGCACAATCTGTGTCTTACTCCCCCCCACCCCTAGCCTGTTTCCTAGCACAGTATCTGGCACACACTAAGCACCCCAGGCAAGGGGATGGTGTTGATAGTGCTACAGTCATGGTGACAGTGGTTGTGACAATGGTGGGGGGCTGGGTGATCTTGGCTGTTAATTTCTTTCCAAAGAGCAGTCATTTGGAGTTCTCTTCTCAGTGAGAGCCAAGGAGTGTAAATAGAGCAAACAAGTCCTTCTGGCAGAGAGGGAGGATCTGCTGGAAAGTCAGACAACCACAACAAGACCAAAATTACACATGGCTCTTCCTAGAGCAGCATGAAAAGAAAAAGAAAAAACAAAACAAAACAAAACTCACATGACTGGAAGTCAGGAGACCCGAGCACTAGGAAAGAATCATCCATCTGTAGAGTATTTTACAGTCCTCAAATTGCTAGCAAAGGGTGTCTTAATTTTTCTATGTGACAGCCCTGTGGGGAAAGTTATGAATACCCATTTTACAGATGAGGAAACTGACTCTCAGAGAGATGAAAGGCATTGCTGAGGCCAGAAGCCACGCCTAACTACTTCAAATTCAGAACTGGCTGTGTGACTGAGAACAAACCATTCCTCATCTTTAGGTCTTACTCTTATTATTTGCAAAATAAAATGTTGATCTGTATAATGAACAGGGTATGATTTTAATATCCCCCTCTACTCATAAATGCTGTGTCACTGCAGTAAAGTACAAGATATGTACACCTTTCTCTTCTCAATATTAATTTAAGGAATAAAACTGCTAATATCTCTGGATGGGGAATAAATTGCAGGTCACAGGATGACTCTTCTAACATCAAAATATTTCCCTTATTTTCAGGGTAAAAGTTAGGTCTGACCCTATCACAGCACCAAGAGGTAGGGGGTAGCAGGGGGATAAAGTGAGCCCAGAATTTTCATGCTACAGATAAAGAAACAAAGACCAAAACAGTAGAAGCATCTGTGTCCGATGTCATATAAGAATCAAGGACAGAGCGTAGTTCAAATTCCAGGTGTCCCAATTCTCTAGTTCTTCCAAAGAGAACTCCCAACCCCAACATGGATAGAGACAGATATTACACGCCTACTCTACAAATAAGTAAAAGTAAGGTCACCCAGTTGTCAATAGCAGAGAAGAATTTCAAATCCAGCTCTGTCTGGCTCTTCACCATGACACTATTCTGTCTCTCCCACTTGGAGCCTCTTCTCTCTCCAAAGGCTAAATTAACAGCCACACAAAGTCTTGTACATTAAGCACTAGTTGTGCTATAGCTTTGGGCCATGTGGGGTCATTTAACAGGTGGAGGAGGAGATTTAGGTATTAATCAAACTGTCCATCGTAAAGAATTTTTTCCTGCTTTCCTTGTTCTAAATCACAGCATGACATGTAATGAAGGACTCCTTTCCAACTGAGGCAAAGGCATCATCCTTTCGCATGCATTTATGGAGATGGACCCAAGGAGATCCCAACTGTCAAAGGAGTTAGTGTCTAATGGTTCCCAGGACTATCCAGAGCACATCCTAACCCTGGTCCAGAATCAGAGGCCAGAACTGCCTCGCAGACCTCACGCAAGTCATACCCCCTCTCTGACACTTCCTGACCGTGCCATGCAATGGGACTCAAAAGTTGACTGAGCTCCTCAAATAACTCAAGGAGTCAGGAGTTCTTACGTAGAAGACTGGTTCCATTCTATGTTGGGAGGTCCATAGAAGAAGGAAATCCTTTTACTCATGTGTAACTCTACCTATGGTATTCCTAACCAACAGAATATGAACTCCAGCAATGTTTATAAAGTAAGAAAATGTTCCTTTAATCCCTCCATTCATGATCTGCCCTTTGGGGTTAACCAGTGACCTCTCTTATGCAAAAACACAGATCTTACTCTAAAATGTCATGTCCCTAGCACTTTGGGCATCCGCAAAGTTATCAAGTACTACTTAGAAGAGGAAGTACCAAAGGAATCATAAAAAAAAAGAAGGGTCAAGTTTAGATGAACATCATTTTTATCATTATCACAGAAAATGTTTGTCCGTTACATGCTATGTGCCAGGTACTATGCATTCATTATCTCATTTGATTTCCATAAAGACCACATTTTACAGATGTGGGAACTGAGGCTCGGAGAAATCACTCAGCATCACACAGTGAACAGGAGATTGAAGCAAGATTCTAAGTAGAGCACAGAGCCTGAGCTACCTGCTTCCACTTAGACAAAGTCTTTCTTGTAGGAAACTGAGAAAGAAATTCACTCAGCCTCTCTGCCTTTTCAGGTAGGAAAAGAAAAACCCAGAAAGGGAACAAGGACTTGCCCCAGCCTTGCTGTGTCTCAGCGTCAGAGCCCAGGCCAAGGTTCTTTTGTGTTTTATCAATGTGTCCTCTACCCCTGGCTGCAGAAAAAAATGAAGAGATGGAGGAGCCATGGGAGCTGGGGAGAAGGTAGAAAACAAACAATGATCCCAGGGAGAGTGGCTGCCTTCTCATCACACCAGCCTTACTCAGTGGCCATATTCCCCTCCTCCACATCATTTCCACACCTACAGTCGGCCTGCCCACCCACTCCTACCTTAGCCTGGCTCCCCTGGAAAAGCCTAACGCACCACAGCCCTTAGGCTGTCATGCACCTTTAAAAGGACCTACCATTGGGGTTTGGGGCCAGGGAGAAGAAACTGGAGCCTCAAGGAAGCCAGCTCATCAGGCAGCTCTAACGTTTCTGAGCAGGGATGACTAAGAGGTGGAGAACCTGCAGCTGAGAAGAGGCACCCCTGCCTGTCTACCTGCCCAAACTCTTCTCTGGCTCCCCACTGCTGGGGCCAACCTCCTCACCACCACAGCCTCTGCAGCTCTACCTGGCCTGGCCCTGCCGCTTGGTCCTCAGCACTGCTCATGGAGCTGCCCCTTAGTCTCGGCCCCTGCTACATTGGTTCTCAGCTTTTCAGGGAAATGGGCCATCCTGCTCATTCTTCAGATCTTTGCAGGAGTTCGGTCTTCAACCTTGCTTGTGCTCAGGCTCCTTCCCCTCCCCCAAACCCAGTCCTCCACATTCACTTTATGCACCCGACCCCCAAAAACTCAGTTTAAATGTCACTTCCTAAGGGAAACCTTCCCTAACTCCGCAAGACGTCCTATCACACGCTTTCAACCCACTGGCCTGGTCTTCTCTTGATACTTTGCAGTCTGTCTTGACTTGCGTGATTGTTTCATTAATACCTGTCTCGTCCACAAGTCTGTAAACTCCATGAAGATAAAGACCGAGTCTACTCGTTGTACTCTTCACTTCTCAGTGAAGATAAAGACCGAGTCTACTCATTGTACTCTTCACTTCTCAGTGAAGTGGCATATAGTAAGTACTCAAAAATACTGAATGAATGAATGAATGAATGAATGAATGAATGACTAGTGCTCCAAGAATTCCAGATCTCCTGTAAGGAGAACAGTGACATCTAGTGACTCATTCACACTGGAGCTTCTCTGATAACATCCCAACAACTGGCCTTGAAAACATCTCACTGGATTTCCGAAGAAGTGGATATTTTGATCATGCCGAGGAAGCTGGCACAGAATCTAGACATGGAGGAATTTGACTCCTACACAAGGAGGAAAAGAATCACCACTCCTCTTGCTACCATATGTGCCAAGAACACATCACATAAGTCCTGTGACTTAGCTAGGATGGTGCCACATTACAGATGAGAGGAGCGTGGCCCAGAAAGGCAGCCAAGATCACGGAGCAGTAAATGAGGATTTTCATTTACCTCCCCCACCAAGTCCTGGAGAGCTTGGCCCCATGCATCTAACCATGCTGCTTCGCTCATCCACACTAACACAACACTGGTCAGACCATATTTGGTATTCACTGAAAGTTTCAACAGCTTCCTCACAGGTCTCCCTCTTTCCACACTTGCATTTTCACACTGAGCTCTCACCCTGAAGCTGGAGGGGTGGAGATACACATTTGACTTTTTGTTATAGTTAGTGTGGGGATCTCTGATGCATAGAATTAGATTATCCATGAGGCTTAGCTCATGACTCAAGCTCATTATTGCACCATGCATGGTTAGGCTTTATGTATTCATCTACTTTGTGTTTATTAATTAGCTAGTTTTAATAGTTAAAAAAAAAAACTTCCACAAATCTACCACCCAAAATGCCAGGTAGGAACATGATACCTCCATGTAATGAGGGCTCCCTCATACCACTGCCCCGCCTCCCTGACTCAAGACGGCTATCGCCATCATCCTGAATCCTATGTTGACCATTTCCTTGATTCCCTTTCTAAATAGTTTATAGCATGGGCCCCTGGGTGGCTCAGTTGTTAAGCGTCTGCCTTTGGCTGGGGTCGTGATCCCAGGGTCCTGGAATTAAGTCCAATATCAGACCCCCTGCTCATCAGGAAGCCTGTTTCTCCCTCTTCCACTCCCCCTGCTTGTGTTCCCTCTCTCACCATCTCTCCCTCTGTCAAATAAATAAATAAATTAAATAAATAAATAAATAAATAAATAGTTTATAGCACCTGTATTCATTCTAAAAATGTAGTGTATTTGGCGTGTATCTGTTTTAATTTAAAACAGGGGAAAGGGTATCATGCTATATAAAATATATCTTTGGGACTTACATTCTTCATTTAATTTATGTTCATTCATCTCATATTAAGTGACACTATAGTTCATTCATTTTGTCTGTTGTAGAGTATTCCACTGTATGCATATTCCATTGTACGCTTATTTAACTGCTCTCCTACTGACAGTCATCCGGGTTGTTTACAGAGGGCTCCTTCTGCTGCACGAATCTAACCCTATCAAATCCTTCCTGCATATCCTAAGCATCTCACTCCCCTTCAGACAGGATCCAAATTTCATGAGCTAGTTTATAATAACCTGTATGATCAGGTTCCTTCTGACCTCTCTGGCCTCATCTCTGCTTTTCTTCTATCTCTTGATCTTAGCCATGGGATGCCTTTCAGTCTTTGTACAGATCATGTTCTTTTCTGCTTCTGGTCATCTACCTGACACTCTCCCCACGTCCTTGCTCTCATCCCCTCTGCCCTCTATGAAGCCCTACCTGACCACTTACCAACCTCTAGCACTTAGTCCAACAGAATACTATGGTAGGAGTGCATGATCCATAGCATCTTTTTAGTATTGGTCAGGTATCTACCAGACTATCTTCTTTGGGACCCAGGGCAATCTGGGAGTTGCTGCAGAGGGAAGACTGGGGACAAAGTAGAGATGCTTTACCCACCTTCCTTTCTCTAACTGAAGGAGTGGCATTGCTATTCTTGGCTTTATGGATTGGGGTTCCTGAAAGACTGCATTTAGAAAAAGTGTTCCATGAATACAATTTTGCAAACCAGTGAACAAACCATTTATATGGTCTCTTCAAGCCCAGGCATACTGTCATGGGAAATGAAAGATGCAGGAAGAGGAAAAAGAGGAGACATAATTTCACAATTAAGCACAGAGGCTCTGAAGCAGACCAACTTTGAGCAAACCAATAAATATCTTCGAGGTTTCCTCACTTGTAAAGTGGGCATGACATTAGGATGAACCATATGGAATCACCATATTTTTTTTAAAAATTATTTATTTGAGAGAGAGAGAGAGCAAGCCCGTGCACAGGGAGGGGCAGAGAGAAACTTTAGCAGACTCCTTGCTGAGCTCGGAGATGGATCTCATGACCCTGAGATTATGACCTGAGCTGAAACCAAGAGTTGAACGCTTAACCAACTGCGCCACCCAGGGGCCCCTGGAATTACCATTTTTTTTTTATTACCATTTTTATAAGTAAAAAATGATCAAATGTTGACAATTTCATATGAGTCAAAGCAATATTTATACATAAATCAGATCTGGAGGGAAGATTAAATGAGATAATCCAAGTATAATATTGAGGCAGACACTATTAGGTTTTCAAAAAGCCCATATATCTTCTTCCCCAGACCATTAGATAGAATATATTTCCCTGTTTTTGTTTGCAGACACGTGCCCAATGTCTGCGTTCTACCCAATGAAATGATATTTGTCACTTTCAGGCTTGGCCCACGAAACTTCTCACGTGTGATCCTCCACGTTCTTTCTTCTTCCACAGCAACTATGGAAGCCTCAGGTTGATGAGGGCACAAGATAGAATAAGGTGGGTGTCTGAACCGCTTCTCAGAGTGAAGCCACTCATCATCAAAAACATTTATTTGGGACTCCACACAAACAAGAAATAAGTTCTATTATATTAAGCCATTGAGATTAGAGGATTTACTGGTTATAGCAGCTATATATGTACTTAAAACATGGTAAGGAATCAATAAATGTCAGTCATCACCATGATGATGTTGAAAGATAATCTCAATGGACAAAGGGCCCACAAGGGCGGGAGGCAGGAAGATTGTTACTTAGATGTGACTTAGTGGCTGTGTCAGGGGAGCTCACCTCCTTGGTACCATTGTCTTGGATGAGTGTATAAAGTGGTACCACATGGTTGATTTCCAGCAGCACTGGTGTGGGGCTCAGCTGCTCCTTGCCCGGTCGGCGGCAAAGGTGGCAGGTAGATGGACAACGGCCTTTTTCCTCACAGCGGATCTCCACACCTGAGATGAGCTGGTCATCTGACAGCATTTGGGCCGTCAGCAGACCTGAGAGGTAGGTGATGAAGGGCATGGACCTGAGTTCCTTCTTGCTGCCCAGCTCTGTGGTCTCTAGAGAGAGAGAAAAAAATCCAATATTGTTCAAAAGGTCAGACTCTTAAACCCATAGGGTCCAATGTGCTAAGGAGGTGGTATCCCATGGAAAAGAAAAAAGATGATAGAGTGGTTTGCTCATGATGCCTTGGAAAGAGCACTGGCATGCTGACTCAGATGTCAGAATGGTGTCTTGTTTTACTATTCATATTCAATAGCCCCTTACTTACTTTCTCTGGGCCTCACTTTTTCCATATTTAAAGTTGATTGGTTGGGGGGCGCCTGGGTGGCTCAGTTGGTTGAGCGACTGCCTTCGGCTCAGGTCATGATCCTGGAGTCCTGGGATCGAGTCCCGCATCGGGCTCCCTGCTCGGCGGGGAGTCTGCTTCTCCCTCTGACCCTCCTCCCTCTCATGCTGTCTCTCACTCTCTCTCTCTCAAATAAATAAATAAAATCTTTAAAAAAAAAAATAAAGTTGATTGGTTGGATAAGAGGATTCTCCAAGGGCCCTGTAAGATGTAAATATTCAAAGGTATTTTTCCCAACAAGGAATTCCTGTTTACGGTCAATTTACACAAATTCTACCTTTCTTTTGAAAACTTGCTCCAGTCCTATATTTTCCAAGAAGTTTCATGTAATGCGGGAAACACAAGCTGAAGTCAAGTCAATTTCCATGTAAATTCCAATTCTGCTTGATAATAGCAAGGTACCTTGGGAAGGTCTCTTAATATCCCAAGGCTTATGAGGATTAATTCTGTAAAATGCAGTTATAATACTAATCAAAACAGTTATGAGTGGTAAATGAGACAGAAGGAGGTGGACCTGTGGAAAAGAAATGATTTCCCCTTTCTGTCTGCGCTCATCTGTTCCCTTGTTCAAACTTCTTTTTCTGCCTTCCGCATGTGCACACTGAGATCTAATTACCCATGCTCCATTCTGTGCTGTCTCCCCTGATCCATACAACTAGCATTTCCCACCTCTGTGTCTTTGTTCACCTGCCCTACTCTTCCCCTCTGCCTCTTAAAATGTTTATCACCAATCAATGCTCCATTCCAATGTCACCCTCTTCAGGAATTCTTTTCTCCTTGCTCTAGCCCTTCTTCTCTGAGTAAGTATTTCTGTTTATAAGCCCTAACCTTGTTAAGCTCATATTTTTCATCCCATTTTCTGCTGACCTCTCCAACCATATGATCAGCTCTTAGAGATGGGACCATGTCTCCCACTCCTACCTCCAGCTCCCCACCTCTGCTTCAGTGTTCAGCATAGTGCTAGGGATGTACTTGAGACTTAGTCAAAGAGGAATATTATAGAACTCTGAATGGCTACAATGACATTCATGATCTAGTCTAGAGGTTCTAAAATCCTTCCGAGGAATTCTATGGATCCCAAGCAACATTTCGACAGATGGTTGCAGAGGGCAAGAGGGAAACTGGGCAGATGGAACTCTAAACCCACATCTCAGTTTCAAATAGAGCAGTTCCACTTTATCTCTTAAAGACTGGCCTTCTACATAAGACTTCGTAAGAAGAGAATAGTCTATGGCTATATCAAGAAGCTCGAAAAAGCAAAGTGATTTGTACAACCCAGAGAGTTCCATTTACATCACAGACTGTATGGATGGTGTTTTCAAACTTGTGCAATGCATAATCTGAGTGGCAAAACAGGGGGGCCCTGCAATAAGGGGCAGAACTTGGTCCAAATGACAGCTTCTTCCAAGCCTGGTAAAGTTAAGGCATGCTCCTGCCTCGGTGGAAAC
Source organism: Leptonychotes weddellii (assembly GCF_054177405.1). Taxonomy (NCBI): domain Eukaryota; kingdom Metazoa; phylum Chordata; class Mammalia; order Carnivora; family Phocidae; genus Leptonychotes; species Leptonychotes weddellii. The sequence continues at coordinate 64,761,514 of NC_138382.1, forward strand.
AGGGGCCCTGGGCACCGAGGCCTGAGAGAAAAAAGTAGGGTTATCTCCTACTCTAGCTCTCAGCTTGCAGTGACATGCAGCTGATCTGGAAATGGGCTTGCCAATTAGAAATACAAATAAATGCAGCCTTCATTCATTACTCTCTGGGCCCTCGGGCCTGGGATCTGGGCTCCACCTTTTCTGTCTGGCTGTCAGCAAATGCTTATGAGCATCAGATCAAAGGCTCTGAGGGAGGAAGACAAGGCAAATTCCAGCTAAGCAATCCTTCAGAGGGATTAAAGAAGGGTAGTTACTAAGATAAACAAAACAAAGCTGAGAGGAAGGCATCTGAGCAGCTGGGCAGACAGAGACAGTCTTACATACAGACAAGTTGAAAGAAGAAGATGATGATGACTTTTGGAAGGGCAGGCCAGAGGAACAGTTTTGGAGAAGGGTGACTTCAAACTTGGGAGAGAATAACCATTGAGGGGAGAAGGTCAGAGGGCAATCAGAGCTGCAAGGACATTAGGGGGGTAGTTAACTCACACTCTGATCCAGAGGTCAGTAAACTAAGTGGTACATGAGTCAAATTCAGCCCTCTGCCTTTTTTTTGTAAATAAAATTTTATTGGAACACAGGCACCTTCATTCATTTATGTATTGTGTATGACTACAATGGCAAAATTGAGTAGTTGCAACAAAGATGCTATGGCCCACAAAGCCTAAAATAGTGACTGTCTGATCCTTTACAGAATAAGTTTGGGCACTTCTACTCCAGTCCTAGGTTACAGCTGGGGAAACTGAGTCTCAGAAGGAGAATCTATCTTTGGTCACAGAGGAATGTGGCAGTATAATGGATTAAAGTAAAAACACTGGAATCAATTAGGCCATCGATACACTTAAACTGTGAATCTCCAATGAGAAAAAATTGAGTGGGGCATCTTTTCTCCATAAAACATCTTTCAAAAACTATTGAAAAAGCATACCTTGGAAAATGCTAATCTGGTACAACCCTCCCATTTTTTTTTCTTTTCTTTTTTTTTTTTTATTCTTATGTTAATCCCCATACATTACATCATTAGTTTTAGATGAAGTGTTCCATGATTCATTGTTTGTGCATAACACCCAATGCTCCATGCAGAACGTGCCCTCCTCAATA
>NC_138382.1:64763150-64770016 GCF_054177405.1 Leptonychotes weddellii
TCAGATGGTGAGTTAGTGTTCCTTTCAGCACATGATCCCAGTCTCTTCTGTTAACCAATTTGTCACTTAAACCACATTTTAATCTCATATTGTAAAACATAGATGGCCTTTCTCTCACAGCATCTTGCCATATACACATAATTTAATTGGGAACGAAATGTGGTGCTGGGAGTAAAAATTCCCTTGATCAAACATTCATAGCCACTGGGTTAAAGATAAAATTATCCATTTACAACAAAACAAGCTATAGATCTTTGCTGGTCTGTTTTTTTTTTTTTCCCAATAAATCTTTTTTTTTTTTTTCCATCTATCAATCCAACAGGTGAGTTAAAAGCCCATAGTCTAGGCTGACAACTGCCTTGCAGTAGTGATATAGAATTCAGAGCTGAACTTAAGGGCTGGCTTTGCAAAAGGAGGGCACTTGAGAGTCACCTGGTCTAACCCCATTGCTCAACAAATGAAGAACCTGAGACCTAAACAGAGAAAGACATTTACGTCTATCTTCCATGCACATTTATTAACAATGATCCTTTTTGTAAAGATTGTATCATGCTTAAATTATGATCTGGATGAGAGTTACAACAGGGAAGACCATTAACCATTCCATTAATTATTCCTCTGTAGACATTACAATTGTGAAAGCTAATTATTTCAGATCCAACCTCACTCTGTGGCTAAAGTCATCTTTAGTTCAAGTGCCAATTCTTCAGAAAAGCCTTCCCTGAACTCCATCCCCATGCTACCAATCTATATAGGGCATCATATTAAAGATTCTCGTAGCATCCTGTTCTATCCATCACCTCTCAATGCTTCCAGACTGTAAACTCCATGAGGACAAAGACAGTATTAGTTTTGCTGATTCTCATATCCACTTCACATAGAACCTTTAGGCTTTCAGTAGTAGTTTCAATAAATATTTGTTGGATATACAGTTATAGACTGTGATCACTGCACTATCTTATCAGAGCATCGATAAGTCTAAGAGCAAAGATTTGTGAATTTCAAACTGACAATTGATGGCTTGTAATCAAGGGACAACCTCTTTCCAAAGTAAAATTAGCTTTCTCAATTGAAAGCTTTACAGATGAATAGCTGATCAATTTGCCAGTTGTTCTGGCCTCCTCTGGGTTTTCACATAGGCCCTTGCCATTGAGGGGATGGGAGAGTTCAGTTAAAACAGGCTGTCTTTAACAGGCAAGGATAAAGAGCATTTTTGAAGAGACTTATCCTCTGTTCACATTTCCCATCCCTCTGAACAATGCTTCCAAAATAGGATCATGTCTGGTTTTAAACCCAATTCAGTTCCAATGACACTACAACCCATTCATTTGAGAACCTGCCAACTGAACTCTCTTTTTTCTCCTCCCAAATTCCTGCTGGGTATTATTTTGTTGCCACCAAAAAAAAAAAAAAAAAAAAAAAGCAGCAGCCTCAGTTGAAGTGACAACTCCTTGTTGGGAGGGCAGCCAGGGCTTTTCGGCAGGAGGTGATGGCACTGCTTGCCCTCATCCAGAAAACAAAACAAAGGCAGCAGACTAAGGGCTCCTGGGAGAGCCAAAGCTGTGCGAATGTTTGTTCAATATTCGGCAACAGTGCAGGGCGCTGCCTCCCAAGTCAGACAGGCTTGCTTTGGCAATAGGCTTGCACTTGAAGCATTTAAAGGCTCCACAGGGACCAGAGGGGCTCAAATTAGAAACGTTAAGGGTGGGGGAAAGAGGGTGAGACTTTTATATCATAAAGAATGGCCTTTATTACAGCAATGGCCTCCCAGGAATTGCTGAAATGGTATCATTTCTTAGGCGGAGTCACTGTCTCCTGTTGGAGGAAAGCAATTGCTCCGAATCCTGACTCAAGGACCCACACAAATAGCTTTAACAAAGGGAAAGGAGCCAGCTGAAAGGCCTTGTGCTCGTGCATTGTGCAATCCAAACTTCCCAGCCTAACAGTTAAGGTCCTGCATCGTCAGTGTGCCCTTCCTGAGTCATGGCACCACCTGAATGAATGAGTTCTTGTGAGGATCAAATAAGGTGCCTGGCAAAGGTTAAGCACTCAGTCCATGTTAGTTGTTGCCATTGTTGCTGCTGTGGTTGTTACAATTCTTAGTGCTACTGTTGTAACAGGATGTTACAGTTGAAATTTCCATCGAGATACCAAGATAGAATAGAAATGAAATATCCCCAAACCAAGCCCCAATATGCAGAACTTACAAAGGAGGAGAATCCTAACTGGTTTCATAACTCCAGAAACGTCAGCCAGAACAAGGAAATAAAACAAGGTCAGAGAATAGGCAGGAGGGATTTAGGAGAGATTTGTTTGAGACAGGCTGTTAGCTCATGTTTAGAGTTTCCAGCACCCCAGGTGAGACATGTAGAGCATGCTACCTTCTTTTTTTTTTTTTTTTAAAGATTTTATTTATTTATTTGACAGAGAGAGACACAGCGAATGAGGGAACACAAGCAGGGGGAGTGGGAGAGGGAGAAGCAGTCTCCCCGCAGAGCAGTGAGCCCGATGCGGGGCTCGATCGCAGGACCCCGGGACCATGACCTGAGCCGAAGGCAGACGCTCAACGACTGAGCCACCCAGGTGCCCCGAGCATGCTACCTTCTAATCCTGTTCTGTAAGAAGGAGCCTCGGGCGCCTGGGTGGCTCAGTTGGTTAAGCGACTGCCTTCGGCTCAGGTCATGATCCTGGAGTCCCTGGATCGAGTCCCGCGTTGGGCTCCCTGCTCAGCAGGGAGTCTGCTTCTCCCTCTGACCCTCCCCCATCTCATGTGCTCTCTCTCTCTCATTCTCTCTCTCAAATAAATAAATAAAATCTTTAAAAAAATTAAAAAAAAAAAAAAGGAGCCTCAAGAGTGCCTCCCGGAGAACTTGCTGTGTGTTCCCCACGGCTGGGAAGATAGTGGACCAGGGTCCTGTTCCACCGGTAAACACTCCAGTGGCCTGCGGCAGCAGAACAGGATGGGCTGCACAATGTGAAAAACACTCGAGTCTTTCCCCTGTACCAGGTGTGAGCCACACAGGAGAAAGAGAGACCTCGAATACTTCTAAGTCCTACCCAAGAGGAATTCTAACAAAGATTGAGGGGTCCCCCCCAGTGAAAATCCCTGTGAGCTAGGCCACCAGAGAAACATAGGTGGGGGCAGGGGGGATTGGTAGCAGCCAGCCAGTGAGAAAATGCATCATCCCAGGCCTTTGGAAAAGTGCCTGAAAAAGCCCCCAAGAGGAAGAGCTAGCTTTAAAAACTGTCAGGAGCAGAGAACACAGAGACAGATATAAGGGGACCATGGCAAGGATGACCTTCCTAATCCTTACCATTTCTCTGCTTTGACCATGCAGGGAGAGGAAAAAGAAATGTGAGGTAGAAAAACAGAATGGAGGCCAATGTTGTTCCAACCTCTTAATGCCCCCACCACTGGGGAGGGCAAGGAGACTTGATTTGTCAGCTTTAGAAATCTGATTAAATCCTAACTCCCGGCTGGAAACTGTGTTAGCAACTTAAAATGTCTGTCACTGTCTATTCCATAATAGTGAAAACAGATTAGATGTACCCTGCTAAAATCGTCATCTAGGAGCTAAGGAAGATGATCGCACTGAATACATTAAAAGGACTGTGGGAACTAACTCACATCTATACTTTGGAACATACATATATTCATCGTAATTACTCTCAATTTGTATTATCACCTGAACCATTTACATCATCATCATCATAGTGCTTATCACATTTTTAATTTTAGTTAATGTCTAATTAATATCTGTCTTCCCAACTAAACTTTGAGCTCCATTAAAGTGAGGACCATGGCTTATTTTAGTGATCATCTGCATCCCAGCATAGAGTTCACTATCTGATGTAGTGTAGTTGGTTTGCAGGTAAATACCTGAATAAAGGAATAGATGAACATGAGCCTCTTTCCCTGTAATCCCTTCCATTCCTGTAACACTTATGGGACTTCAAACTCACTATCTCAATTTATCACCATTGCCCCAAAGGCAGATGGTGTTAACCTTACTTTATTGACGTATAAATGATAGCATGTAGCACTAATTCTCACTCTCACACAGTGAGTTGTCTCTGTTGCAAACACTTGGGCCTTCTCTGTTCCTGCCACTCCCAACAACACCTCCAGGCTCCCCCACCCTTTCCATGGGCTAAAGCATCTCAGGGGTAAAAGGCATTTTAAAGTTCACCTAGTCAGAAATCCCATCTAATGTTTCATTCACCACCAAATCATCCTCTAACTTCTTTTTGAAACTTCTAATGATGTAAAATTCATTATGTTTTTAGGCCTCCAGTTCCATTATGGGACAGCTTCGTTAAATCTAGGTGGCTTCCCATCCAGAAACTGCATTTCTCCACCTAAGCGTCAGACCCAGACCCGGAATTATGCACTTTATGGTATTTGGACGCCCTATCTGAGGTACTCAGGCCTGCCCCCTACTTGCAGGTCATGCTAAGACTGATAAACTAACTAGGTGAATGAACTCCTGATCCCAGGAAATGTGGGGCATTCTCAAGTGGCTTCTGATAACGTTTATGTGTCTCAGTATGGATAAACGTTGTGTGTGTGGGTGCACATATTTAAGCAACAGACGGGAAGGCAACAGTGGAGACACTAAAAAGAAGACAGATCTACAAAACTGCCGAATTCTGGGACAACTGATCTCCTGATCCAACCTAATTCACAGCTTCTACCCAAAATACACAAGTAATAAGCCCAATTGCAGAGGGGTGGCTATAGCACAGTGACTTGCCTGGGTTTGAATTCCACTTCTCCCATTGCCAGGTGAGTGACCTTGGACAAGTCACTTAAATTCTCTGAGGCTCCATTTTCTCATCTGTATAATGTTGATAATGTTAGTACCTAAATCTTGGAATATTTGGAGGATCAATGAGATACAGAACCCAATGAGGAATTTACAAATTCTAGGGTGTCCAGAGCATCATCAGAATCATTTGTTCTACTCTATGACTAACTAATCCTTCGACAAAGCAGGAAAGAATATCCAATGGGGAAGGATGGTCTCTTCAATAAATGGTGCTGTGAAAATTGGACAGCCACATGCAGAATGAAACTGGACCATTTTCTTACACCATACACAAAGATAAACTCAAAATGGATGAAAGACCTCAATGTGAGACCAGAATCCATCAAAATCCTAGAGGAGAACATAGGCAACAACCTCTTCAACCTCGGCCACAGCAACTTTTTGCTAGGCATGTCTCCAAAGGCAAGGGGGAAAAAAAAGAGTACAAATGAACTATTGGGACTTCATTAAGATAAAAAGCTTCTGCACAACAAACAGTCAACAAAACTAAAAGGGAATCCACGGAATAGGAGAAGATATTCACAAATGACATATCGGATTAAGGGCTGGTATCCAAAATCTATAAAGAACTTCTCAAACTCAACAATCCAAAAAACAGATAATCCAGTCAATGAATGGGCAGAAGACATGAACAGACATTTCTCCAAAGAAGACATACAAATAGCCAACAGACACATGAAAAATGCTCAACATCACTAGACATCAGGGAAATACAAATCAAAATCACAATGAGATACCACCTCACACCAGTCAGAATGGCTAAAATTAACAAGAGAGGAAACAACAAGGATGGGAGGCAAGGATGACAAAGATGTGGAGAAAGGGGAACCCTCTTACACTGTTGGTGGGAACGCAAGCTGGTACAGCCACTCTGGAAAACAGTATGGAGGTTCCTCAAGACGTTAAAAATAGAGCTACCCCAGGACCCAGCAGTTGCACTACTAGGTATTTACCCCAAAGATACAAATGTAGTGATCCAAAGGGGCACCTGCACCCCAGTGTTCCTAGCAGCAATGTCCACAATAGCCAAACTATGGACGGAGCCCAGATGTCCATCAATGGATGAATGGATAAGGAAGATGTGGTTCATATACACAATGGAATATTACTCAGCCATCAGAAAGGATGAGTACTTACCATTTACATCGATGTGGATGGAACTGGAGGGTATTATGCTGAACAGAATAGGTCAATCAGAGAAAGTCAATTATCATATTGTTTCACTCATATGTAGAATATAAGAAACAGGGCAGAGGACCGTAGGGGAAGGGAGGGAAAACAGAATGGGAAGTCATCAGAGAGGGAGAAAAACCATGAGAGACTCTTAACTATAAGAAACAAACTGAGGGTTGCAGAAGGGGAGGTGGGTGGGGGGATGGGGTAATTGGGTGATGGGCATTAAGGAGGGCACGTGATGTGATGAGCACTGGGTGTTATATGCAACTGATAATTTATTGAACACTACATCTGAAACTAATGATGCACTAAAAGTTGGCTAACCAAATTTAAATAAAAAAGAATTGTTTATTCTAGCCCTTGGTCTTCACCTCAGCATTATTCAATTTTTATGCAAGTCTGGATCTGTAAATGTTCCCTTGTTATCTGCTGGTGATTTAACCACACTGTTAGGAATTTCTCTTTAAACTACCCACTTCCTACCTAATGGAACACAGTAGACAAAGGAAGATAGTTCAGTAGACAAAGGTAGAATTGAACACTTAAGTCCAGAGCTGAGTTAAGACTACCTGATTTAGGATCCTTCTGGGCAAGTCACTACCTCTCCAACCGTGGTTTCCTCATTTGTAAAATGGGGACACTAATTCCTCTTTGAACTGCTCTGAGTGTCAGATAAAAGATGCAGCCCTAGCTGGTTTACACCTATGATCTCTTACGGTTCTTGCTATCATGCTACGAAGTAGGGATCATTGCCCCCTTTTATAGACGAGGAGACTGAGGCTCAGAGTGACATAGTATAACCTTACAAGTGATAGTATAACCTTTCCTATTTCAAGCGAAAGCAGTTAAACCTCTGAGGAA
>NC_138382.1:64770116-64779033 GCF_054177405.1 Leptonychotes weddellii
AAGACCATGTGTGATCTCCTGCTGCCCTCTAGTGCCTGCTTAAGATGATTGCTCCAGGGAAAAATTGTTCTTCCACGCCAAAGAATGATTACTGTGTGCGAAGCAACTTTCTAGGCTCTGAGGACAGCAGGTAGGACAGTAAAGGCTTGGCTATGATACAAGGAAGCTACTGTAATGACTATGGGGGTTATGAACAAGCATTTGCTTAGAAGGCCTATTCATAGTGCCAGGTTTGGAGCCAGGCACTGGTCGGGGGGCGGAGGGGTGATATTATGAACAATGATTTGTTCCAATCCTAGTGGAACCCAAGTGTAGAGATTTGATTGAGTGTATCAGCTAGGAAGGAAAAGCTAGAAGAGAAGGAGAGGGGAGAGACTGGAGATAAGACAGAGAACTGTCTAGGAACTAGGAACTAGGAAGAAATGAACTCCCAGGTGACACTGGAAAGGATGTAGTCTGAATGTAAGACAAATCTAAGTGGGAATTTTATCATGAGACCAGGGCCTCTGGGTATAGCCATGCAAGTTGTGTATGGCTCAACAGTGACGAGGCAAGGGGGTGAGGGGAGACTGAACCCAGCCTCACCCCACCTGCCATGCCTGCGCCCACAGGATTAAATCCAAGTGGAAGAGCACTATTTCCTAATTTATACAAAAGCTAACTTATCGGCTAGCTAAGGCCCTGCATATAATCACGGACAAGCTATCAAAGCCTCTCATCTATTATGTGCAAAGTAAGGCTAGTATCACTGATACTAATACAAAGTTCTTAGAATTTGAGATAAGATATGCCCATGCCACCCAAGAAATTTCAGTTCTTACTGGAATTATAACAACCTAGTTTTATTTTTTATTTTATTTTGTTAGAGAGAGACTGAGAGAGAGAGAGAGGTGGCAGGGGGAGGGGCGGAGGGAGAGAGAGAACCCCAAGCAGAGTCCAAGCCCAGTGCGGAGCTAGGCATGGGGCTCGATCTCACAACCCTGATATCATAACCTGAGCCAAAATCAAGAGTCAGACACTTAACCGACTACCCAGGCGCCCCAACCTAGTTTTATTTTTTAAGATGTGGTGGGTAAGTCCTTGAAAAAGGGAAAAGGTAGAAAGGAAATTCACATTTCCTGAGCTTCTATTCTTCTTTGTCAAGCACAAGACATTATGAATCTCACTGGCTCCTCATAACAATGCTTTGGACTAGAAGTATTACAGTTTTTATAACCATATTTTACAAGTGAGAAAACAGAGGTTCTGAGAGGTGACAAACTGCAGCCAAAGTCCATTAGGTATTTAGGATGACTCCAAAGCTCGTTTTCTGTCCAGTGAAGCATGGAAGCATCGTTAATAGGAGGCCTGCCTTCATCTACTGGGATCCCATTCTCCCTCTTTCTTAAAAACTCTGCTCAGAATTTATCCCCTCAAGGAAGTATTCCAAGATTAGTTCTTCCTTAATTCCTTTCTCCTCCTTCCAGTAGCTTCTTAGGCTAGGGGTGAAGGATGAAATAAATGCTCAGAAGGAATCATTCCAGGACAGGGCTTAGGGAATTTGAGGTCTCTGGGATGGCAGTAACCTGCTTCAGAGGGAGACTCCCAGATCATCCTGCTTGAGCATGATCTTGACACAGCAGAGCAAGCCAATAAGGCATGCCAGGCCACCCTGGGGCCAGTGGGAGGCTGCCAAATTTGAACATCAGGGAGGGTATGACCCTGGGTGGGGTCAGTTGGAGTCTTTGGTGTGAAGAGCCATTGGAAAACAAACTTCCACTCTCTGGCCACTTCCTAGGATGCTCCAGTCTTGTTGTCATACTTCTAACTCTTTATTTCCACTGAAATCTTAATACGCAGGTTAAAAGACCATCTTTAAACATATTGACAGGCAATGCTTTTGGAGAACAGATTCAAGGTGAGTTACTTCTCCCATTAGCATCCCTCCTCCCTGTAACTGTGCTGCTAGGGGTAGGGAGAGGGACTAACGAGCGCACCCATCAAAAAACATAAAACAAAATACCAATAAAGGGCTAAGACCCATTAGGGACTCCCTGTCTTATGCTGAGGACATCAGTAAAATTAATATTAATAATAGCTATGATTTTACAGGGGCATATTCCAGGTCAGATGTTCTGCTATTTGCTTTGCATACGTTGTGTCCTGTGGTCTGTACCAATCCTAACAACAGTGAGAGGTAGATTCCCTTATCGTTATTTATTTATTCATTTATTCATGTATGCCTGCATGCATTTATTTTAAGTAGTCCAATACAGGGCTTGAACTCACAACTCTGAGATCTGAACTCAAGACCTGAGCTGAGATCAAGAGTCTGATGCTTAAGCCAGGCACCACCCTTACCACTTTTTAAAGGTGAAGAAATGGAAACTCACAGAGGTGAAATCAGGGGTTGGGGCGAACTGGACTTCAAGCCATTCTGATCTGTTTTACTTCTAAGCACTTTTCCACTATCTTAAGCTGCAACCAATCTGCTAGACTACTGTGATTCACGGCTGGACAGTTATAAATTCTGAAAATTTAAAGTGCAATTTCTGTTACTTCTGCCCATTACATCATACTGATTAGCAATAAAAACCTTAAAATAAGAATCTATGGACAATCAATAGGTAATTGGTTGAAAAACTGTGCTGCATCCACACAGTGGAGTCTATGTACTTAAAAAGGAATTAGGACAATCTTTATATGTAATATGGAGTAATCACAAATACATTTCACTCAATGGAAAAAGCAAAGGGCAGAGCAGTGTTTATAGTGCTTTCTTTTGTACAAGAATGAAATATAAATATGTATACATATTATATAGATAGATTTCTATATAATACGTATACATCATCTATATACAAATTAGATAGATATAATTTTTCACTAAGCAACATTGAAACAATTAACCAAAACTTAAAAAAAAAAAAAAAAAGGTTAACCACAGAGGGAGCAAGGAGATAGGGTCAAGGAGACAAAGACAGAAGCCAAAGTTTTTTGAGTGAATCTTTTTTATAAGTTTTAGTTTGGACTCACATAAAACTATTATGCAATTTTTTAAATCAAAAAAGATAAAAACAATCTGTAAATTATATGCAAACTGAAAAAAACTAGTTATATATCAATATGTTGGCATAACCACACAGAGAAAATAATTATTTTAAGTGGCTTTACAATGCAATATTTTGATTGTAGATGTTTAGTGAGAAATATTTCAAAGGAAGAAAATGATCTGCAAATAAATCTTAAACTAAATGCAATGGATTTATTGCTAGCTGTAATATTGGTATGGTTATTTTGAAACGATTATGTATATATTGTGGACTACAACAAATAAGCCATTACCTTACCATCATCAGGAACTAACATTATAAGTGTAAAAGGAACCACCTCAGGTATAAAGTCAAAGAAGGTGAGAAAAATTCTGTACACTGAAATGTCAACTGGAAATCATATAAACTTATAATTCACTTTTATCTTTTAAAAAATAAACATTTTGGGGCGCCTGGGTGGCTCAGTCGTTAAGCGTCTGCCTTCGGCTCAGGTCCCAGGGTTCTGGGATCGAACCCCGCATCGGGCTCCCTGCTCAGCAGGAAGCCTGCTTCTCCCTCTCCCACTCCCCCTGCTTGTGTTCCCTCTCTGGCTGTGTCTCTCTCTGTCAAATAAATAAAATCTTAAAAATAAATAAATAAACATTTCATAGTTCTCTCCACTGAAAAGACCTAGAAATGATGGCAACCTAATAGCAATAATATTCTTAATGTCTAGACTCTTGTTTTGAAATACTATTTCCCATTAAAAGAAACAAAAGATTCTTGGAAAAATTCCTTATTCCAACTCTGGACTAGGTATGGTACAAGCTGAGCCTGGGACATCTTGCTGTGCCAAAAAGAGAGATCTGCCAAAGACTAATGTGGTCATTTCAAAAGGACATAGAAGCCCATCTAGAGGGGCTCACACTGGCCTAACATTGAATAAACTGAACATCAAAGAGAATAATAACTGCAATTGATTGAAATAGATCAAATAAATAAGTTTCCTGTAATCCACAATGTACTTCAAACCAAAAACCAAAGCCAAAACCAAAACCAAAAAGCAAACAAAGCCTATTGATCACCATTGGGAATGGCTAGGGAACTAGGTCATTATCTGAAAATTGAGTTAATCAAGCTTTTATCCTATGACTTGGATTTCAGGGTAACTACCTTTTTCTTCAGGGCAATACTGCAGGCAGAAAGAATGACAGAATTAGGAAACTGCCATTTTGCAAGCTCTAATCAAACTAGAGATCTAGACAGCATCATCAATGAATCCTAAAGCCATTAGGAGAAAGGCTGATGCGAAAATGTCTAATCAGTGGATCAGACTTATACTACCTGACCTGCTGATCAATCCTAATATCACTGAAAGTAGTAAACCAGACAATTAAGTACCTTTGATATGATGCCAGAGGAAGCACACAGCATGGGCTGTATGCTGATATTCGTTGGGTCCATGGATAAAATTCAAGGGTCTGTGAACTTGTATAGGGAAAAAAAATACATCTTTATTTTAAGTATCCTGTAAATGCAATTTAGCATTTCCTTAAATTATGAAGGCAGGCAGCAAACTATAGTACCGTACCACTTCCTATGACTTTGACACAATCAAATTCACATATATTTCTATCCCATTACATTTGCTATAAATATTTCTAAATACTTACATTCAATACTACTTAGCAATTATAAGTTATTAGATTCTCCACTAGATCTTGTCATTAATAAAGAACCACACATATTACACTACAGATATTTTTTTAAATATTTTGATAACTATATCTTTTTTTTTTAAGATTTTATTTATTTATTTGAGAGAGAGAATGAGATAGAGAGAGCATGAGAGGGGGGAGGGTCAGAGGGAGAAGCAGACTCCCCGCTGAGCAGGGAGCCCAATGGCGGGACTCGATCCCGGGATTCTGGCATCATGACCTGAGCTGAAGGCAGTCGCTTAACCAACTGAGCCACCCAGGCGCCCTTGATAACTGTATCTTGATATACTTTCTTTCTTCTGTAGTCTCCATGAATTTAATTTTATGAATTTAAAAACATTACTCTGATATGAGTGGGTCTATAATCGTCATCATTCTACAAAACAGGTCCACGGGACAAAAAAAAAAGTGATTAATCCCTAGGAGAAAAGAATAAATTAACACAAAGAGGGAGCCATTAGCTAAATCTGCAAAGGTAGACAATTGTAAAGAATAAATGAGTCAATGTCTTCAACAAATAATGGCATGGGCAAAATTTTAGGTGTGACTATTACAGACTAAAGGAGACCTAGTACAACATGTAGACATTTTGATCCTTATTTAAATACACCTACTAAATATATATATATATATTTATTTATTTATATCTCTCTCTATATATACATAGAGAGAGAGAGAGAGAAGCAATTAAGGACATTTGAGTATGAATTGCTAGACGTGATAATGAAGCTGAGAGATTATGTTAAAAAATAAGTGTCTGTTAGAGATACATACTGAGGTATTTAAAGGAGGAATGATAGGGTATCTGGGATTTATTTTAAAAGACTTCAGCAACAAAAAAACAAATTGGGAGGGAGGGATAGCTGAAGCAAAATCAGCAAACTATTGACAACAATTATTGCAGGGTGATGGGCACACAGGGAACCACTATAGCATTTTCTCTCCTTGATTGTGTACTTTTCTCAATAAAACACAGAGAAGAGAGGGCTGCCAGGGGATTACGCAAAATCAGTAAAGACGATTATTGCTGGGGAGTAGAATGAGAAGGAATTTTTCATTCACATCTGCACTATGGACTGCTTTGATGCTTTCTTCTAAATGCATTTTCACTTGTATTATGTTTAAATCTTTTTAAATAACAATCAAATGTTCCTACTTTTGTTAAAATAAATTAGAATGATGGTTAGCAGTGACATGAGAAGACTATATAAGGTAGAGATGGGGGAAGGGTTTGGGGAAAGGAGACCATCTCTTTGTGTACTACCACCCACTCTTACAGATACCCATTGATGACGTGGGCAATGGTACCCACTGTAAAGAGAAAGGTGAATGAAATCCTTGAGCTGAGATAACAGGAAATCTGGAATGGGGTTGAGATGTGGGACTTAGCAGAAATAAGGCCCATGGGAGATTTTCCAGCAATCCTCACTTAGCATTGTGTTGAGTTGAGGTTGATGACACTACACGGGGAATGTTCTTCAAATGCTACTAACATTTATCAAGCACCTACTCAGTCACTGTTTGATTACTGCCGACCTTTGACTTTATGCACTAGTTCAAACTATTAGAAAGTGGGTCTGGCCAATACACAGAAATGTGTATGATATTAAAATAAAGTTTCAAAATTCTGAACTGTTTCCATATCAGTTCAAGGAAAGTAAAAAAAAAAAAAAAATCCTCCCTGCACAAGAACTTTATGCAGCCTTATTTGTGATGGTTAAATGTTCAATAATGGCTTGTCAACTTGACAAAGTCTTATGTAGCCAGTTTGACGACTATGAAGACCAGAAAAAAAGTGATTTCAAACATTTTCTTATATTAAGTAAATACAAAAACTGATATTTATTAGAAAAACATTTGGGGGCACCTGGGTGGCTCAGTCGGTTAAGCATCTGCCTTCAGCTCAGGTCATGATCCCAGCATCCTGGAATAAAGCCCTGAGTCCTGCTCCCTACTCAGTGGGGGGCCTGCTTCTCTCTCTCCCTCTGCCTGCCACTCCCCCTGCTTGTGCTCTCTCTCTGTGTCAAATAAGTAAATAAAATCTTTCAGAAAAAAAAACATTTTTTGGATATCCAACTCATGTTTGTAAGTGCATGAACAGATTAAAGGAGAACCATGGAAATGTTTATATTTATATGAATATAACCAATATAATGGTTATATTAAGGTGATGGATAAAGTTGACTCTTTCTATATGCTCTTTTATGCTGTAAATTTAAACTGAATTCAAACATCTATTGAACACTTACCATGTACTGGGTGAAAGCCAGATTGAGAAATGCACAGGTATTGAGTATGGCATATGTAGATCAGAATCAGAGTTTCAGCAGAAAGTAGACTAATGACTGACAGACAGACAGACAGACAGATGGTAGATAGATACATAAATAAGAGATTGAAGGAGGGAGGAAAGGGAAGGGTGGAAGATGGAAGGCAGGTAAGAGGGATGGAGCTTCTAAAATGGCCTGGAGTGATTTCATCTCCTGATATGCATGGCCTATTATAATCTCTTCCACTTGAGTAACTTGCTTTTAACCAACAGAATATGGCAATAAGGGATGTCACTTCTGTGATTAGGTTTCAAAAGACTGACTTCTGTTTTCCTCAGACTCTTTCTTGCTTTGATGAAACAGGCTCTCATGGAGTGGTTCATGTGTCAAGGAACTATTGAAAGTTCTCCAGCCAAAAGGAAGCAAGAAAGTGAGGCTGTCAGTCCATCCACTCTTGAAGAACTGAATCCTGCCATCAACTACATAAATGATCTTGGAAATGGATCCTTTCCCCGTCAAACCTTCAGATGGGACCCCAGCCCTGGCTGATAACCTGACTGTAGTCTTATGAGAGACCCTGAAGTAGAGGATCTAGCTAAGCTGTGTCAGATTCCTGACTCACATAGGCTGTGAAATAAGAAATGTGTGTTGTTTTGTTTCATGAACATAGAGGAAGGGAAGGAAGAATAAAATAAGATGAAAACAGAGAGTCAGGCAAACCATAAGAGATTCTTAACTACAGGAAACAAACTGAGCATTGCTGGAGGGGAGGTGGGTTGGGAAGATGGTGTAATTGGGTGATGGACATTAAGGAGGGCAACTGAAGTAATGAGCACTGGGTGTTATATGCAACTGATGAATCACTAAATTCTACCCCTGAAACTAATAATACAGTATATGTTAACTAAATTGAGTTTAAATTAAAAAAATAAAAAGAAATGTGTGTTGTTTTAAACCACAACACTTTGGGATAATTTATTACTCAGTTTAGACATAAGTAATAGCGATAGACAGAAACAATTTTATTATATTGTTTCATGGAAATTTTAACAATTTTAAACCTCTAGGCTCAAACAAACTTGGTTAGGA
The DNA here is from genome assembly GCF_054177405.1 of Leptonychotes weddellii. Taxonomy (NCBI): domain Eukaryota; kingdom Metazoa; phylum Chordata; class Mammalia; order Carnivora; family Phocidae; genus Leptonychotes; species Leptonychotes weddellii. The sequence continues at coordinate 64,778,205 of NC_138382.1, forward strand.
AGTATTAGTTTTAATTCCTTCCATTTTTTCCCTTAGACTCTATAAGCACAAATTCCTCTTCCTCCTCAGAATTGTTTGCTAATAAGAGAAGAGGGGGAAAATATTTTTTCAAGAATCGTACAAATCACAACAATCAACAAAACAAGGAGGCAACCCACAGAATGGGAGAAGATATTTGCAAATGACACTACAGATAAAGGGCTGGTATCCAAGATCTATAAAGAACTTCTCAAACTCAACATCCAAAAAACAAATAATCAAGTCAAAAAATGGGCAGAAGACATGAACAGACACTTCTCTGAAGAAGACATACAAACGGCTAACAGACACATGAAAAAATGTTCATCATCATGAGCCATCAGGGAAATTCAAATTAAAACCACATTGAGATACCACCTTAAGCCAGTTAGAATGGCAAAAATTGACAGGGCAAGAAACAACAAATGCTGGAGAGGTTGTGGAGAAAGGGGAACCCTCTTATACTGTTGGTGGGAATGCAAGTTGGTACAGCCACTTTGGAAAACAGTGTGGAGGTGCCTCAAAAAATTAAAAATAGAGCTACCCTATGACCCAGCAATTGCACTCCTGGGTATTTACCCCAAAGACACAGATGTAGTGAAAAGAAGGGCCATATGCACCCCAATGTTCATAGCAGCAATGTCCGCAATAGCCAAACTGTGGAAAGAGCCGAGATACCCTTCAACAGACAAATGGATAAAGAAGATGTGGTCCATACATACAATGGAATATTACTCAGCCATCAGAAAGGGTGAATACCCAACTTTTACATCAACATGGATGGAACTGGAGGAGATTATGCTAAGTGAAA
>NC_138382.1:64779533-64829433 GCF_054177405.1 Leptonychotes weddellii
AAAAAAAAAGAATCGTACAAATCACAGTAATGATAATAATGACAACAATAGCTACCATTCCTAGAACGTTCACTCTCTACCTCAGGCAGTGCTCTAAAAACTTGAGCTCTATCAAGTCATCCAACATTCCCAACATTCCTGTTACTCCTATTTTGCAGAGTAACAGAAAGTAAAGTACAGAAAGGCTCAGTAAATTCTGCAAGGTTCTACAGCTTGTCAGTTGCAATAAGTTACCACACTTTACTTCAAATCATCTTTTTTATCTTTTCCTCAAAATAACTGTCCAGGTAAGGGGGGTTGGGGTTGGGAATAATTATTATTATATAATTATTATTATTGTAAGTGCACTAAAATGAACATTACAACACGTCAGGCAACATCCTAAAGTGTAAATGCTTAACATCCAATATCTCTCATTTTGCCACACCTCCCCCCTGAAATCCCGTGAGTTAGTTATTGTTATTCTCATCTTAAAAAAATAAAAGAGAGGTTAAACTAGAAATTTTAGCAAATGGAGAAAGTAGTGCTTATCTCATAGGGTGATGCTATCGGTTGAACTGTGTCCCCCAAAGAGATAGGCTGACATCCCATACATCAGAATGTGACTTTATTTGGAAATAGGGTCATTATAGATGTAGTTAGTTAAGATGAGGTCACACTGAAGTTTTAATTAGCTAAGATGGTGGTCACACTTAATGTAATATAACTGTTGCCCTTACAAGAAGACACAGACACATCCATTGAGGAGAATGGCATGTGATGATGAAGACACAAAGAGGGAAACTGACCACAAGAAGATGGAGGCAGAGATACTGGAGTTATGCTACCACAAGCCAAGGGATGCCTGTGGCCACCAGAAGCTGGAAGAGAAAAGGAAGGATCCTCCTTTAGAGACTTCAGAGAAAGCCTGGTCCCACTGACACCTGGACCTCAGATTTCTAGCCTCCAGAACTGTGAAAGAATAAATTTCTCCTGTGTTAAGCCACCCAGTTTCTGATACTTTGTTATGACAGCCCTAGGAAACTGATACAAGTAGTTTGAAAGTTAAATGAAAAAAAAAGGTTATGTTAAAATGCTGAATAAAGAGTATTTAAAGTACTCCACAAAAAGTATTTTTAAAAAGTCCCTGTGTATGAGGAATGCTATGTGCCAGAGTATGCAAAGCCACGGAATTAAAATGAGTGTCTTTTCCCAGGGTATTTATTTTACTCCGAGATTTTTGTGGGAAGTGTGGTAATTAATTTAACTGTTAAGTAATTTAAACATTAAAAAAAAAAAAAGGACATTAAAACAAACAGATTTTTTTTAAGAAGAGAAAAAGGGTTTTTCATCGTCATTATTGTTCTTTAAATCTTTTTTTTTTAGATTTTTTTTTTTTAAATTTATTTATTTGACAGAGAGAAAGATAGCGAGAGTAGGCACACAAGCAGGGGGAGTGGGAGAGGGAGAAGCAGGCTCCCCGCCGAGCAGGGAGCCCGATGCGGGACTCAATCCCAGGACCCCGGGATCACAACCCGAGCCGAAGGCAGACGCCCAACGACTGAGCCACCCAGGCGCCCCGTCATTATTGTTCTTTAAAGGCATGCTTGTTCGATATCCCCAGACTGTCAGAGAAGTACCACTAGGATGCTCTCTGAGCAGGAAAACAGGGGTATAAAAATATGATGAGTCCTGAATTGAGACTTTGGGGGCCAGGATCTGTGATTTTCAGCAAACAGAGTGGTAACTCCCCATCTGGTCTGAGAAGAGGGTAGAGGTAAGGTCTTAAGTGTGGGAAGAAGCTATTTGACAGCAACTCTCCCTTATCCCCAGGCTGCAACACAGGCACTGATAGAAGTACCCCAAGGCCCTTTCCAGAAAGGTTTCTTGCCATTCCGGTGAAACAGGCCACTCTGACTTGCCAACATGGCAGAAACTCAGGGCAAAAGGCAGTTCCTGCTGTTCCCTGGCAAGGCTGCTCAGAAGAGCTCTTTTGAGTGTCTTTGCCTTGACAGGATCACACTCTGTGGTCATAATGACAGCCAGGATTTGCTCCATATTCCTTGACTTCCTAAGCATTGTCATCTCCCCTTCTCTTTTTATCCTTATAAACAAACCTTACTCAATAAAATAGAAAGATAGCTGTTGTCATAAAATGTGAGTAGTCTTTGGATGGTGGTTCAGAGCATGTCCAGGGGTCTAACTGGCCTAGGTACCTCAGCTCTACCACTTCCTAGGAGGCTAACTAAGGTGGGCAAGCTATTTAATCTTGCTGAGTCTCAGATGCCTCTTTGTAAGGGGATGCTACTGATATGTACTTGAATCATTGCTGAGGGGACTGTGATATGTGACACTATCTATGAAGTGCCCGGTATATTGCTGGTGTTTAAAAAAAGGTGCCCTCTTACCCAACTGACCTCTCTGAGTCATCTTGCAGCTAGAATATGCCTAAGTCAGACAGGAAATGCAATCTGCTTAAAGTCACATTTCTGAGTCTGACTCACTTACTCAGCAACTCTTCTGTGCTGGGCACTGTGCTAACAGATGCAAGCATTCCTCCTTCCTTGGCCCTAAAGGGTTCTGTTTACACCCACTGGCTGGCTGCCAGTTTTGAGCAAAATCTGCCCCAGGGCCCTTCAGTCCTCAGCTGGGCTCCCTCTTCAGCCCACTCCTGACTCAACTTATTCCTGGTCAAACTAGTCAAACCCTGGCTGGCCATGGGCTGCAAATGTACCCTTGAGGTCTAAATAGCCCCAGACCTCTATCAGGCATCCAGAGCCCCCAGGCCCGTTCAAAGTATGCCATAAGTATACCGACCCAACCTCCCATTGACCTCAATATCTGAAATGCTGGGCGCTGGGGCTTCCGGAATCCACAATCTAAAGAGTGTTAAGAGCTAATTACAATTTTTTTTTTAAATTACCGTTAATTAAGTGCAAACCACTATGTACTCATAATCTTAATCATCATAGCAAACCTTATCTCTGTTTAGAAATGAAGAAATGGGCCGCCGAGAGGTTACACAAGATAATCAGGGTGGGGGCGCCTGGGTGGCTCAGTTGGTTAAGCGACTGCCTTCAGCTCAGGTCATGATCCTGGAGTCCCGGAATCGAGTCCCGCATCGGGCTCCCTGCTTGGCAGGGAGTCTGCTTCTCCCTCTGACCCTCCTCCCTCTCATGCTCTCTGTCTCTCATTCTCTCTGTCTCAAATAAATAAATAAAATCTTTAAAAAAAAAAAAAAAAAGATAATCAGGGTGGATTCTCATCTAGTCTTGGGTCCCAGGCTGGGCTTTATGCCCTGGAACACGTGGCCTTGCTGTTGAAGCCCCTGAGTGTCAGTTGCTTATCTAAATAGGGTGGTTATGAGAATTAAGCGGTAATGCATGGGAGGTGCTTAGCCCCAGCCGGACACTAAGTGATCACAGAGGGTAGTTTTGTTCTTGTTTCTGTTTGCTGTGTTCTCATCGTGCAGGGCCACAAACCTAAGTGGGATTTCCCATTCAGGCCCATGCGACCTCACCCCCGCCCTGCTCCTACGCTCCACCACGTGGTCACCTGAAGGAGCGGGTACTTGGCCTGGCCTGGAACTACGTAAGGGGCCACAGGCGCTCAGCAGCCACAGGCCTGACCGCCTACCACCTGGTAGCACTGTGGGCGCCCCCGAGGGCTGCCCTGGGTTTGGGTTCCCGGGGAGCTTCCCTCTGCAGGCGCAGCAGGTGCAGAGCGCGTTCCCCTATTCACCTCTGCCGCGGCCTCCCAGCAGAGAAGGGAAAAGACTCCTCGCTGGGGGGCTGGGTCCATCGCATGAACACGCATCTAGGCAGAGGTGCGTCCCAGGGAGCAACTTGGAGCCCGAGGCACTGCCTTTCTAGGCGCGTCCAGGCTCTGCGCCCGCCCCCGGAGGAGCTTTGTTCTTTCCCTGGCCACTCCTCACAGGGGCAAGCTGCGCTTCCGGGAGACCCTTCTGCCAGGAGCCAAGGCTCCGCTGGGGCCCGCTCCTGGACGTGAAGGGTCAGCGAAGCGGTTATCTGCAGTCAGACACGCGAGTTCTGATTTGACCCCTGACTCGCTGAGGGAACTTGGGCAGGCTGCTTTTGCCTCAGTTTCCCAGTCTGCACAGTGGGAACACAAGCTGACGGCCGCGTTCCTAAGGCCCTAGGCTCCCAGCGGCGAGCCTGCCCCTACTCGGCCGCTGGGCCGCGAACGCTCCGGCCCGCGCGACTACAAGCCCCAACATGCCCCGGGGGCGGGGCGCAGTGACGGACAGACGGCTCTGCGAATTAGCGCCCGCCAAGGGGCGCACGGCGGCGCGTGCGCAGAGGGCGGCGGGCGGGTGGGCTGGCGGCGGTGGACGCGTCGGAGCCGCGGGCGGTCAGGTAAGGGGCGGGAAGGAGGGCCCGGGACGAGGGACTGCGGCCAGAGTCTCGGGCCGTGACTGAGTGGCGGGGCGGGGGGCTGCGCTGGCGTGCAGCGGTCGGCCCACGCCCGACTGGCAGGGTCTGGGGACCGGATCTAAGGGGTAGGACCGGGGTGGGGGTGGGGCTGCGAGGGGCAGGCTCGGGAGGGATTCGATGGGGCAGAGGAGCTCAGAGGAGATGCAGCTCCGCCGGGAGGGGAGAGAAGGGCTCCCATAAAATCTGCGGTGCAGCATCTCGGGAGGCCTGAGGTAATGTGGGGGCCCTGAGGAGAGTGGGGTGCAGCATCTGGGCGGTGGGAGGGCGTCCGAAGGCCCTGGAGGCATCTGGGGGTGCAGAATTTCGGAAAAAGGAAGGAATTGAGGGGCCCTGATGAAACTTGGGGTGCCGCATTTCAGGAGGCTTGAGGGAGTCTGTGGCCACTAGGCGTTTGAGGAGGCAAAACCCGAGATGAGAGAGCAGGGCCTGGGGATATTCTAATTGCTAAGGAGGAAGCATCTTCCAGATGGTGTCTGGGGAAAATTGAGGGGGTGAGTTCTTGGGGGAGTCAGTGGGAGGCGGTGTCTTGTTAGCAAGAAAGGACCTGGCTCTGGTTTGAAGGCAACCCATGACATGGGGTGGATAAAAGGGAAAGGACCCAGGTTTGAGGATGGCACTGTGTCTGATGGAATGCAGGAGTTGGGGGGCTCAGATTGAAGGAGGGCAGAAGTCTGGTGTGTGTCATTGGGGTGTTATGCTGGGATGCAGGGGTGAAGGCTGCAGAGATTTGGAAACAGAGATAAAAGGTGCTATGCCTTTTATAAAAGGGATTTGGGGCACATGAGTGAAGAACTGGTGAGAGCTGCAACGTAGAGCCTGAAAGGCTGAATTCTCTATTGTAAAAACGGTTGGGAACACAATTTAGGGAGGGTTAAAGGGTAGGATGGAGATGTACTAACTGGGGTATAGAATAAGAGGACTCTGAATAGATTTATGGATTGGTGTCTTGGGCTGCTAAAGGAATTTTCCTGAAGTCTGCATGGGAAGAAAAGGAAGTACTAGAGTCCTAAAGACCTAGAGATAATGTATGGACTGGATTTGAGTGTATGAAGTTTAGCAGAGTTCAGGGGTTCAGCAACAACAAGTCTTCAGAGACCAGGACTCCTGAAGGAGCCTGACTTTCCCTGTGAGGGGCAGAATCTCCCCCGTTCACTAACCAAAGATCACTTATCACAAGGCAGCCGTGGAACTGCCACTAACTCTGAGTGGCCCCCCCTCCACCCCCTCCCCCTGCTGAAAGTTGTAGGCTTGGGAGAAGAGAGTGGTTAAAAGAGGCATAAAGCAGGAAACTATTCAAGGTCATCTGCCTAAGTATCCTTTTGTCTGTCCCTGTAAGCTGGGATAGCAGATAATATGTGAGACGTTCAGAGGAGGAGTAGAACAAGATCTCAGGCCTTGTCTTCTTTATCAGTTATATAAGTAGATTGAATTAATCCTATATAAGGTCCATTACGGCCTGGCCACTCAAGAGGCAGTGGCTCTGTGAGTTTGGGCTGGGAGAGAGACAAAAAAAGGGGAACGTTGAGTATGTAGTCCGTTGCCAAGTTCTAAAGACATGATTCCTAACCAGGGAGATGTTGTCCCCCAGGGGACATTTGGCAATGTCGGGAGACATTTTCGGCTGTCACAGTTGGAGTATCAGAGACTACTGGCCTCTAGTAGGTGGACACCAAAGATACTGTTAAACATTGCACAGTGCACTGGACAGCCCCCCCACAACAAAGAATTATCTGGCCCAAACTGTCAGTAGTGCCAAAGATGAGGTACTCTACTCAGGGGTCGGATATCCTGGATTCAAATCCTGCCTCTATCTCTTCTTGACTTTGTGATCTTGAATGAATAACTTAACGTCCCTGTTCTTGGCTCTTCTTCTATAAAATGGAATTAATAACAGGACTACATCATAGATTATTGTGAAGATTCAGTGAAGTAAATCAGAGTACTTAGTGTCTGGTGCACAGTTAGCACTCACATTTTAGTAATTTTAATTTTTATATCTACTTTCTTACTCAGTTTTCATCACAGCACTACTAAGCAGGCTCTACTATATCCAGGATTACACATAAGGAAACTAAGTCTTAGGAAGTGACTTGTTTAGGGTTCCATAGCTAGAATGGCAGAGCTAGGCTCATATTCAGATCTCTGTAACCCAACCCTGTATATTCCCTCCCTCTTTCTTTGCTTTTTCCTTGCTGGGGTCTGCTTAGTCTTACTATCTCAGCCCATTCCCCTCTAATGAAATGATTGCCCAGTGAGTATCGCTGAATATCAAATTGAGCTCTAAAGGGGACAAAACTATCTCATTAGGTAGGGAGTAGCCCTGGACTTGGTTCTTGATTTGCTCTTAGACCTGGACCAGTGGGTAGATAAGGGGAGGAGCTTGAGGTTAGACAGGATGAGGTGCAAGAGACTAAAGGGTAGGTGTAGAGGCCATACTCTGGAAGATAACTCCTGCTTCTAAATGATCTCTTGGGCTTCTTTCCCCTGGGATAGGACAGGATTTGCTCTGTCCGCTCCAGGACTAGCTATAGCATTGCTGAAGCCAGTTGAGAAACATAGTAGGACTGCATCAGAAGGCAGATTTAGCTGGGATAGCCATACACACCACTATGGAAAATATGTAATGGCAATTGAATCACCCTGGGCATCAGAGGCTTGAAGTCCAGAATTCCTCCTCTGCTGCTAATTTACTAGGTGACCTTGGACAGGCACTTCTTATCAGCCTCAGTCTATTGAAATTAAGAATCTATTGAAAAGAATAACAGCCATTTATTATTATGCACATTAACTCTGTTGATCCTGCCAACAATGTAGATGTTATTCCGTCCATATCTTACAGATGAGAAAATAGGTTAAATGCTTTACTCAAGGCTACACAGCAAGGGGCAAAGTGGGGATGTGAGCCCTTATGTCTGACTCCTAGGTAATATACTAGTTTTATTAGAAAGGCTTTTCCAACACTAAAGCCCATACACCTATGTCTGCAGAGTTTGGTAGTCAGGTTTGCAAAGCACTTCAAGTAGATTACTGTCCCTGCACAATGATGTGCTACCTCTGTGACACTCCATTTCTTTTCCTTTTGGTATAACAAACAATGCCTTTACCGACCTCTCGGCCAAACTGCCTAGAGCTAATAGTAGCCTTATCAGCTATGGAATGGTAACAAATTTTTTGAGTCAGTGTGGTTTTATGGCTGGGATTTGACACCTGGATTTGAACCTCCCTTCTACTACCTACCAGCTCTGAGACCTTAGGTTGCTTTTCTCTTACCTTGGTTTCCTTATTTATAAAGAGGAATAACACATATTTCACATAGTTATTGTGACAGTAGGAGATAATGTAATAAAAGGTGCCTGACATTCAATAAATGGTAGTTTTATGAGAGGTGGTAGCAACTATAAGAGGAAGGCATTGCTAGAAGGGAACTGAGCGTTGCTTTGCCAAATTTCAGTGACCCTAAGCAGCCCCCACCAGTCTCTCCCAAATTCCCATTCCCTCTTGCACCTTTCCCAGGATCTGCTTCCTGATCCTTTCATCAAAAGCTCATGATTAAGTGAACATGTGTTGTATGTAGATAAAAGAACTGGAAGAGAGGTGGGTGGGTGGAGATGAGTTGGAGGTCCTCTGAGAAAGGACTGTTGGTCTTTCCCTTATCCTAGATTCTTTGAGTCACACTGGCAACACTGATATTACCCAAATGTTTGTGGAAGATGCAAGGGAGCCTTTCCAGCTCCTGCAGTTTTAGAAGCAGAACCTACAGGTGTCTTTCCAGCAAACTCTATTACTGATTTAACCTGTCCGTGACATACTGTAGCTCAGGTTTCCTTTTCCACAAACAGTTCCTTCTGGATTGTTTTGTTCGTCTCAGACCCGGTACAGCTCTGTAGGTTATGCCTGTGTTTCCCTACAAGCTCCTACTTGTTGAGTTTTTCTTAGCTGTTTGCAGGTAACCTTAAATGCCCTGAGTAAAATTAAACTCCAAAACCTCTTCCGCACACAGGACTAGGTGAGTGTCAAGTGGGGGCCTCTCAGACTTTGTTAAAATCACTCCTGCTAGCCACTCCCAGAGAGTGACCACTGGGAGCCTGGAGATGGTTATGCACTTGATTAGCATTCCATTCAAATGCAAGAGGAATAAATACAGTTTAGAAAGGGAATGTGATAAGCCTTGCAAAACCTCAGTCAAACCAGAGGAGTGTGACAGTGGTAGGATGGACCTTCATGTCTTGTGAAAGAAAATGTAGTACTCTTTTACATGTTTTCCTGGTTTTTAAGTAAAGAGCTCCGTTCATGTTTGGTTTTGTTCAGAATTATATCCCTGGTGTTTTTATGGGACTGGACTCGTAGTATGTGGTCAGTAAAGATTTGTTTAACTAATTGCTTAAAGTTCTTTAGTTCTGCTGATGGCCTAAGCCCTCAAGAGGCTGACAAAGGTATGACCTTTGGTCATCTCTAATCTTTAGATTCTGAGTTCAGGTAAAACTCTCTCGTGAAGGCTCAGAATTTTTATTTTTGAAACTTACATATCTGATATCTTGGGTACAGTATGCCTGTTGAAAAGTGCCTGTTTCTTCTCACTGGCTGGGTAACGGCTGCCGCTAGACTATTAATATACTGCACAGTTAATTGTATGCCTCTCTTGGTGCTATACTAAGTGTGTTAGACACATAATCCCATAATCTTTAATAGTAACCTTGTGAGGAAGATACTATTTTAAAGCCCTTCTTTTAGATAAACTGAGAACTAGAGAGGTTAGTTGACTTGTCCAAGTCTCCACAGTAAGCAGTAGAGCCAGGATTGAAATCCAGAAAGCCTGATTCCTGAACCCACTTTCTTAATCTATATAATACTGGTCACCCCCAGTGACCTGTCTTTTAGTCCTAATTCTGCCATATGATTAATGAGTTCTTGATCTCTCTCTCCTGATCTCCATTTACTCGTCTATTTTACTTTTTGATATCACTACTAATTCTAGCATTCCATATTTAGTCCCTGCTAAAAGGAGCTTATTTTCTGGGCAAAAGAAGTTGTGAATTCATTTGCCCATCAGTTTCTAGCATAGATACCTAGTGTCCTCAATCAAATTCTTTCAAAGCCAGCCAGTCCTTTTATTAATCTTTATGTGCTTTTATCTGCCATAACAAGAAAGATTCTTCATCCCTTTGAAAATGTAGTTTGTAAACTAGTACTGGTTGTTATTGTTAATACTGTTGCTGATTGTTACTAAAATTATGATAAATAAGTTTTTCATTTCACACCTGCCATTTTCCAGACTAGGCATTGATAAGCATTATCCCTAGTTTTTTACTTTTTATAAAGTAAGAAGACAGGTTTAGTGAGGTTAAATAACTTGCCTACTGTCCCACAACTTGTAAACAGCAGTGCTGATTTAATCCCAGTTCTGCCTGATTTCAGGGTTAGTGTGTTTTTGTTTTTTGTTTTTTTTCCTGCTATCCTGGTTATTTAAATTGTGGACTGGGGAAAGCATGGTGGTACCAGAAGCGGCTAGATCAGGTTAGGGTATGACTATAGAAGTTTCCTGAGTTTTAGGGCAGCTGAAGCAAACACAGCTTAAGGGGTAGATTCTTATCTGGAGCTGAAGAGCTGGGCCAGTATTAGTAGGCGATGTGCGGTATTAATCATGAGATCAGAGTAGTGAGGTGAGGGGTCAAGAACTGAAAGTACAAAGTGTGCAACAGGAAACATGTTTAAGGTATCATGAAGTCAGACAAGATTATTATAACATGTTGGGGAGTCATTCTGATTGGTTTTAGATTTTATAGCTGACAGAAAATGGGCCGCTAACATAGAGACTTGTGATGGTAAGACAATTCCTGTCACCCCTCTTAGTCCTTTCAGGGAAGCTGAGTTCAGATTGACTTTCCATCTGAATCATCATTGTCAGTATTAACAGTAATGGCTAGATGTATGTTTCTTGAGGAGAGGGAATGTATCTGCCTGTCACATGGCTCTATATCAGGCTAGGATCCTGCTGAAGGCAGTGTTTGCAGGTCGTAGACATGGGAGACATAGTTCGGGCTTTTTCCAAGTCTGAGGCTATATACCTGACGCTTTAATGATGAGAACTCACATTTTCCTGGCAGAGCATGCCAGCTTTAGAGTAGGAATCCTTGACATTCTCTTCTGTCTTAGGGAGCCTAGTGAAGCTGCAGATAGCTGAGATAATTTGGAATATGGATGTGGGCATAGTAAATTCATTTTTTAAAGTGAATAGCTTAGACAAGGAGGCAAGAAGCTTTTTAATTGAAGGAGGTGGTGTGATATTCCAGAAAGCTGGGGAAAGAATTTGCTAGTATTTTTACAAGTTGGCAGACTTGTTTAATTAGCTGATCTGCAGTGCCAGCTTTGGGAAGAACAGATGTCCCTTGCATTGTAAGGTAGCACGCTCTGGATCTAAACACCAAATGTTGCCCTCAGTATGTTATGCCAGATGATGGAAGGAGGAGCTGAAGCTATTGGTCTAGAGCTAAAGTTTGCATGGATCTGAGTTGAGGTTTCTATCAGTATTTTCATACTACTGTGTCCAGACCTATGGCATTTAAGAATTCAGTAGTAAGTTTCACATATTCACATGAGACCTTAGAGGTTCATGATATGTGATAGTGTGTTATTTTGTTGAGACATGGATTTGAGTCCTAATGGGTTGCAAGGCTGGTGTGTGGGAGTGGGTCACCCAGCTAATAAATCAGTGTAGCCAACCGACTCCACTGGAGCTAAATCTCGTAACAATAGTATTGTTCTTATTTGTGGAGAAAATTATATTCTACAAGGCAACATCTCCCAAAGTATGGTCTAGAGAACACTTGTGAACAAGTGTTACATGACAGTGGGGAAAAACCCTGAAACTTGAAGTTATTAATAATGGGTTAAACAAAGTTAAAGGTATCTGTACTGCAGGGTTTCAGCATGTTTGAGCTTTTTGTGACCTTGAGCCAGCTTTTCTGAGCCTTAGTTTCCTCATTATAAAATAATAAAAATAGTACCTACTTATAGGGTCATTATGAGGATTAAATGAGATTAAGTATATGAAGCATCTAGTGTGCTATCTAGCACATGGAAGATACCAAAAGCATACCAGAAGCATCCAACTAAGACTAGGTACCATGGATACTGTTTCCCTTCTGGTAGAAGAGAAGTGAGATTTCAGAGAGGTGGGGTTGACTTTGGATAAATTATGTGTGTCTGTTATTGAATATTTGTCAGGTCACCATGCAAAGCTAAATATGGGGAAATTCCGGAATATGAATCTCTGCATAGACTCCCCCTCTGTATGCATGGAGAAAGAGTTCATAACATTTACAAAGCTTTTCTCACCTTGCTGCATTATCCTTAAACCAGGCTAACTTGCCCTCCTCTTCTCCTTGATGGCTGACCATCTGCATTATCAGGAGACTGATACAGCAAGGATACAGCTGTAGAATTTGCATTTAAGAAGGGCTACAATTTATCCCTGTGACTCACCTTGCTAGATCTATTCATTCTAATTTGGGGTATAAATTGACAATGACATAAGTCTGCAGAGCACTGAGATCGCTGTTCTATTTCATGAGCATATGTGGATCAAGGTGGGTGGGAGTATTTATGGCTTGTACTTCGTGAAGTAGGGGGTGTTCCAGGCCAAAAATAAACTGACTTGATAAGGCAGTACTGTTTTTTAAATCATTGGGCTTGAGTCTCTGGCTTTCCTAGCTGTACCACTTCCCCCACTTTAATCTACTCATCTTGGTGATTGTACTTCTTCTAATATTGCTCAAATGCATCTTTCCATTTCTACCACCTGCTCCCTAGTTCAGCTCCCCATTACCTCCCCCAGGCAATTTTGCAGCAGTTTTCCAAACTAGTTTCTCAGCCTTTTCACCTACTCCATTCAAGCTTTGATCATATCACTTCCATGCTTCAAAATAGGCGTTGTTTCACTGTGCCCATCAAAATGAAATCTGAAGGTCTCATTTTGGCTCTGAAGATTTAATTATAATCATTCTCATAATCAAACCAGTTACTCTGATCTCCCTATGTTCTCCCACAATTTTAACCTAAGAATGAGAGAAAAGAGAACTAAAATTTATCTAAGACTTTTTTGGTGCTAAGCCAAAACTTAGAAGTTTATACACTACCTATACTCTCTCATTTAATCCTTGCATTAACCTTGTGAAGGCAGTATTATTTCATTTTACAGATGGAAACAAACCTATAGAAGCTACATGTTCTCTGTCTCTTTCTAATACCCTGAAGCTCTTGCTCTTTCCCTTGCTTTCTAACCTTTGTTAAGACTGTCCTTGTCTGGTACTCCCTTTCCCTCATCTCCACATAGCCAGGACCCTATCCAGTGCCATTCTATTTCCTGTGGAATTAGAGTGAATGCCTTTTAGCCTCCATCATACTGAGTTTGTATCTTATTTATGATACTGTTTTCTGCCTTGGCTATTATTTACCATGTCTTGTCTCCTTTACTAAAGTTTGAGATCTCAAGAGCAGGATTTGTGTCCTGGTAACTTAGTAAAGTACATGGTACCTAGTCTTAGTTGGATGCTTTTGGTCACATAGTTTCCTTTGTTTGAAATGCCTTTATCCCTCAAGGCCATGTTTCTTTCCAGACATATCTCAGAAGTGTCACTGCTTCTGGGGAGCCCTCCCCAGTGCCTGTAGGAACTGTTACTCTAGCCACTGTGCCCCGCAGCACTTTGTGGGTAATCCTTTCCTATATGTAATTTTCTTATGCTTTTCTCCTAATATAAATTGAGTCGTAGACGTCACTAATCACTAACATTTATCAAGCATACTGTTTGCCCGTGGGCTGTACGAGGTGCAGCATATTCATCATGCTGTTGAACCCTTCCAAAACTAGATGAAGTAGATACCATTATTACTTCCGTTTTGTAGATGGGCGATGGGAAACTGAGCTTTGGAAAGTTTAGGTTGCTTCCTTAAGGTCACACAACTAAGTATCAGAGACTCCAGACCCTGATATCTTACCCACTGTGCAATGCTTTGTCTGCTTTACTTCCTTGTGTATCACCATCACCTAACAGAGTAGACTTCAATAAATATTTGTTAAATAAGTTAGCAGCTGAATGAATGATGGTAGCTCTTATCTACATGTTTCTTGAGTGAATTAGCTCGTACAGGCGGTGGAATAATGGTTTCTTACTCTCGTTAGCAGGACTTGACCGTCTGGAGCATGAATACCAAGCTGTTCGGTTCTGGGCTGTGTTAGCAGGCCCCTCAAGGGAAGCACAATGGCTACTGCAGCAGCCGCGGCTTCTCACCTGAACCTGGACGCCCTCCGGGAAGTGCTGGAATGCCCCATCTGCATGGAGTCCTTCACAGAGGAGCAGCTGCGGCCCAAGCTCCTGCACTGCGGCCATACCATCTGCCGCCAGTGCCTGGAGAAGCTCCTGGCCAGTAGCATCAATGGGGTCCGCTGTCCCTTTTGCAGCAAGATTACCCGCATAACCAGCCTCACCCAGCTCACGGACAATCTGACGGTGCTGAAGATCATTGACACAGCCGGGCTCAGTGAGGCTGTGGGGCTGCTCATGTGCCGGTCGTGTGGACGGCGGCTGCCCAGGCAGTTCTGCCGGAGCTGCGGTGTGGTGCTCTGCGAGCCGTGCCGGGAGGCGGACCACCAGCCCCCCGGCCACTGTACGCTTCCTGTCAAAGAGGCAGCTGAGGAGCGGCGGCAGGACTTTGGAGAGAAGTTGGCCCGTCTGCGGGAGCTTATGGGGGAGCTGCAGCGCCGGAAGGTGGCCCTGGAAGGGGTCTCCAAGGACCTTCAAGCACGGTATAAAGCGGTTCTCCAGGAGTACGGGCACGAGGAGCGCAGGGTCCAGGAAGAGCTGGCTCGCTCTCGCAAGTTCTTCACGGGCTCTTTGGCTGAGGTGGAGAAGTCCAATAGTCAGGTGGTAGAGGAGCAGAGTTACCTGCTTAACATTGCAGAGGTGCAGGCTGTGTCTCGCTGTGACTACTTCCTGGCCAAGATCAAGCAGGCAGATGTGGCGCTACTGGAGGAGACAGCTGACGAGGAGGAGCCCGAGCTCACGGCCAGCCTGCCCCGGGAGCTAACCCTACAGGATGTGGAGCTTCTCAAGGTTGGCCATGTCGGCCCCCTCCAGATCGGGCAGGCTGTTAAAAAGCCCCGGACAGTCAACATGGAAGATTCCTGGGCCATGGAGGCTGCAGCCTCCGCCGCCTCCACCTCCGTTACATTCAGAGAGATGGACATGAGCCCCGAGGAAGTGGTCGCCAGCCCTCGGGCCTCACCTGCTAAGCAGCGGGGTTCCGAGACCGCCGCCAGTATCCAGCAGTGCCTCTTTCTCAAGAAGATGGGGGCCAAAGGCAGCACTCCAGGCATGTTCAACCTTCCCGTCAGTCTCTATGTGACCAGTCAAGGCGAGGTGCTGGTTGCTGACCGAGGCAACTACCGTATACAAGTCTTCACTCGGAAGGGCTTTTTGAAGGAGATCCGCCGCAGCCCCAGTGGCATTGATAGCTTTGTGCTGAGCTTCCTTGGGGCTGATCTGCCCAATCTCACTCCTCTCTCAGTGGCCATGAACTGCCATGGGCTCATTGGTGTGACTGACAGCTACGACAACTCCCTCAAGGTATACACCTTGGATGGTCACTGCGTGGCCTGTCACAGGAGCCAGTTGAGCAAACCCTGGGGCATCACAGCCCTTCCGTCCGGCCAGTTTGTGGTAACTGACGTGGAAGGTGGAAAGCTCTGGTGCTTCACTGTTGACCGAGGAGCAGGGGTGGTCAAATACAGCTGCCTCTGTAGTGCCGTGCGGCCCAAGTTTGTCACCTGCGATGCTGAGGGCACCGTCTACTTCACCCAGGGCTTGGGCCTCAATCTGGAGAATCGGCAGAATGAGCACCACCTGGAGGGTGGCTTCTCCATTGGCTCTGTGGGCCCCGATGGGCAGCTGGGTCGCCAGATTAGCCACTTTTTCTCAGAGAATGAGGATTTCCGCTGCATTGCTGGCATGTGTGTGGATGCTCGTGGTGATCTCATTGTGGCTGATAGTAGTCGAAAGGAAATTCTCCACTTTCCTAAGGGTGGGGGCTATAGTGTCCTTATTCGAGAGGGGCTCACGTGTCCAGTGGGCATCGCCCTCACTCCTAAAGGGCAGCTATTGGTCTTGGACTGTTGGGATCACTGCATCAAGATTTACAGCTACCATCTGAGAAGATACTCTACCCCTTAGGGGGTAAGAGAGAGCCATTTCTTCTGCTTCCAGCCACCTTCCTTCCTTATTCCTTGGTTACTGGTGATATTGTAGAGTGCACTTGGCCTGTGTCTTTATGCCAGCTGGCTAGTCCTAGAATTTTAGAAGCTGTCTTTTAGTAGGGTTTTGTTTTGTTTTGTTCTTTTTCATTATTTCCCTCCTAAATTTAGAGCTTTAACAGTTGGCATTGCCCCAAATAGGACATCTGATACGGGGTTAGCTGAAGTTTGATTAGAACTTAGGCACTTTGAGGCTTCAGTAGAGAGCCTTTTGCCCTCTGTATTTGAAATTTGCCCTTGTACTGAACCCTTGTTGATTTCCCTCTTTTGGCTTTGATAACCCTGGTCCCGTATTTTCCTCTTAATGTAATGCACTTCATATGTGACACTTTCTCTTCAATTTTGCTGCATTTAGTGTGCATGCTCCAGTGGGATCTGTTCCACCTTTCATTTCAGACATCATATCCCCGTGGCATGATGCCTCGGGTCTCTTCACCTTTATCAGAGTGAAAGTTCACTCATTTAGTGCCACCAAGGGAGATATACAGTCCTTTTGGGAAGCAGTACCTCTTGGTTCTGGGGGTTTTGTGCCATCTTGGATTGGTCTCTAATTGCAGATGTGACAGAGAATAGATCGACCCCTAGCTGGTTGGTGTTGAAGACTTTAGCCTGGAAATTGCTTGCCTTTTACAGGAGCGTATAGATTGGACTTATTTCAAAGCACAGAAAGATGGGAATAAACAAACACAAATGCTAATACAGTCAGTAAACACTCCTGAATAGTTTCTAGAGCTCATCATTTTTCATATTACCTCTCTCCACGGACCTGTGCTAAGATTTGACTGCAGAATTGTACAACACAGGCCAGGGTCAACAAAGTGGGGGGGTGGACACATCTCATTTTCGTTAGACAAAACTGTTGGGTCTTTATTCTGTATTTTCCTCAAGTGACTGCACAGTATTTGGTTTTGAGATTTATTTCCATTCCTCTATCAAGAATTAAATAATTGATAACTGTTTCTTCATCACTGGTGTTCATGTCTTTTAATTAAATATGGGATTTGGGAAATGAGAGGGATAAGTTGTACCATGCTGTTTTGCTTCCATATCTGACACTGTATTCTTTGAGAGCATTAAGGATCTACCCCAGTCAAAACTCAGCCTAAGGCACCATTATGTAAAGAAATCCAAATCTTACTCCCACACGCGTGTACAGACTCAGCCCCTGAGGTCTACAGGGCCACCAACGCTCTGTTGGGAATTGAGCCTCTGCCATTTGCTTCATCCTTGTAATTAGAGTTCAAAAAAGGAAGAAGTCTTGTCTTTAAAAAGACCAGAAGTGGGTGAGGGAATTTGTGACAAGGATCCTCAGGCTTTATTTTTACTAAGCAGCATAGTTCGCACTTTAGGTGCAGGGCTGATGGCAAGCCAAAGAGCTATAACCTTGCATTTTAAAGAAACAAAATTTGTTAAGCTGGGCTACTCAAAGTTGTTTTGTTTCTTGGTGATGGCATTGTTTTTTTGGCTTCTGTTGTAATAGCTGCCAAAGAACAGGAAAGGAAATTATTGGTGTGATGTCAAACTAGTTTGTCTTGCGCTTTTCACCTGGAGAGAGCCCCATGTTCTGATTATGAAATTGCATCCGATTTTGAAAGATTGTATAATTGAGAGGAAATTGATCCAATTAAAAGTGCATCACAGATAACCCCACTAGTTATTAGAGCCACTTTATCTGTGATAGCACCTGGCGTTCGGGGATCTGTCTTTGCTGTCAGTGGGGGGCTTGCTAAGGTAAGAACATTGGTCGAGGCTTTTGGCACAGTTTGTAGCACAGAAACGTGTATCGTGGGCTGGCTTGACGTAAAGGGGCCAGAAGCCCTCTAGCTGCTGATGCTTTTGGAAGGCCCTGTGTTCGATCATTACTGGTGTTCAGCATTTAGGGCTACCCAGTGTTGAGCCACACTCATGCCTTGGTCCTAAAGTATAGCAGCCATCTGCTGGCCCAAAAGGGACGTGAGTGTAGTCTGAATGTTTTTGTTTCTTCGGTGTGAATATTTTAGGCTGTGCTTAGTGCAATTTTCAATTATCCACCATGTTGACTACATTACATACATAGTACAGCTCCAGCAAACTAGTTTCCTCAATTATAGCCATTTTTGTTTGTTGTTTGTTTTTTATTTTTAAGCAGCAGTGCCCTGATTCAAATAAAGTCTTAAGTGCAAGTCTGTTATGTAAAGTAGATCAAAGAGCAGCTGCTCTGGTTGAAGCAGGTTTGTGGGCCTGCAGAACGGGCCTTATTTATCCCTTTATCCCCTCACCTACCCTGCGCACTCTTGCAAAACTCCTGTGAATCTATAGAACGCTTTCCAAAAACCATTAAACTATAGCATCGCTTGTCTTCCACGAGGCCCTGGGCCAGGCATTTCACCTTTCCCCTTCTGAAGGAAGGGTGTAAGATGTGAGATAGGAGATGTGAAAGTACTCGGCATACTCAGTAAGTGATAAGCTAGTACTATCTTCTTTCCTTGAGTTGTTCAAACGAGTAGTGTGAGGTTATCCAGGCCCTCCAAATGATATGTTCCCTTTCCTATTTTACAGGTTCCTGTTTGCCAACCAGAACTTTGCTCCAGGATTTCCTCCCGCTAGGCCACCTGTTCCTTTTTATTACCACTCTCCCTATTTCACATTTCTATTATTATATAAATTGCTGTGAGCACTTCGCGTGGTGCCTAACATAGAATATATATATCCTCGGGTATTTAACTGGCTGTTATTTACTTTACTTGCTAATGATAATAGGCCTCCAGCAACCTTAGTTTTCTTAACACAGCCCCCTTACACTGGATAAAAAAGTATTCTTAGGTAAGCCCTTTAATAAGGTATATGAGAAACTGAAGGCAAACAAATGACTTACAGGTTGGTTAAGTCCGGCTTCCCTTTATCATTTTGAGTAATTACACAGAATTTATGGTTTTAGAGAAATGAGTCATTCAATACTTGCTGAGTACCTACTGTGGTCCAGGCACTATGCCAAGTGTCCAGAAAAGAAAAGAGTAATGATAAATGATGTTAATGTGCCTCCTTTTTCAGAAATTATTTCTGTTTTTCCGACTTCCTCAAAGGCCAGGGATAGGCACTACCTGAATGATTTAAGGGTCAATCCCAGCCTGAGGTAGTCCACAGAGGGATACTCCATTATTCCAGTCAGTAGGATAAACTTGGCTGGAGTCCTACAGTGTTCCTGTGGGTGAGGTAAGTAATGCTTAAGTAGCTGTACTTTTAATCTAGTACTAATTAATGGCCTCTTAAAAGTGAAGTGTTACCCAGCTCTGTAGGAGGGAAGTGGAAGGCAGAGCCTAGTAGGAAACTCGGGGCTCTATCTTGCACCTGAGTAGGCTGTTGATTGGTACTTAGGACGTACAACCCCTCAAGGGATCGCAAAACAAATTACAGCAGCTGCCTGGATGAATTTTACAAGCAGGGCAGTGGTGAGGTAGAAAGCTGTTTAGTAAAATACACACTTATACTCCAGACCTATGGCTATATCTTGTCAATATCATTAATATTCATGCTACCCTGGCTAAGTCTGAAGTTAGTGAGGAAGCTCTGGGACTGGCAATGTATTCTAGTGGGAAAGTCACTGGATTTGGTCTAGGTCAGAATCACAGCTCTGCCTCTGACCTACCTATATGGCCTCAGGTGATCAACATACCTCTGCCTCAGTTTCTCTGTCTGGAAAGAGGTTAGACTAGATCATCAGTAAAATCCCTTTTAGCTCTATGATATTGATTTTTAATCCATTAGAATTGTTGAGTTTTGCCTTAGTGTTTTTGCATAATTCTTGCTAAAATTGTATCATGTTTAAATTAGAGTGGTAGAAAGAATCTGCACTTTGTAATAATCAGCCCCACTTTGGTCCAGTTGCTTACTATACCCCAGTTATTGTAACCACGGGCCACTTACTAGCTGTTGTCACTCTGTTGAACTACAGTTTCCTCATCTGGTAGAAGGCAAGGACAGTTTATGTTTTAAAGTGCTGTTGTGAGAATTAAAAACTGTAAACGGGATAGCGTATGTAAAAGTACCGAATTCAGAAAATGTGAGGGGCTCAGAAAACGTGACTTCCGTTTTAGGAGGCAAAGACTTACCCTCATGGTGCACCGATGTAAAATTTTCACGTTAATGCGGGTGGATTTCAGACCTGTGTTGGTGGTAACAGTGGGGCTGCTGGAGGGGCAGAGGCAAAATTCAAGAGTATTGTATCCCAGAAGGAAAGCTGCACAAAAAGCCTAAAGGCTTGTTATTTGATTAAAGTAGTCAGGATGTCATCTTGACACTTTTTGAGAGGTTAAATGGAGTCAAGATTTTATATATATATAAATATATATATTTATATAAAGTTATATACATGTATATTTATATACATATGTATGTGTATTTATTTTAAAACAGAAATATGCATGTTTAGCTATTCCTATAGACGGCTGGCATAAAAGGATTTTTCCTACAGGTCAGTATTCATTAACTCAAATAATTACAAAAATTAACATAAGGTATTAAGAGTACAATTGCTGGCTGCATACTGGGCTCTCCTAGAAACAAAGGTTGGTTGTCACAGACACTGAGCCTGTGGCCCTCCATCCCTAGCTGCCCATTATGCCTCGGGTGGTGGAAGCAGCACCCTGAAAGTTCAGCACAGCCATAGAGCCAAACCTAGGCCCTCAGCATACCTCACGTGTAGGATAGGGTGCCCCCTCCATCCTCCGTCCTTTGCCAGATGCCATGGTGCTGGAAAAGGACACCTCCTTTCCCACACCCCTCGGCTTATCTGAGGAGTTCCCTGGGATCAACCAAGTGAGTAGCAAACAGTTTGTATACTTTATAGGTAGTATGACCACCATTGTACGTGATGGAGTTTGCTGGAAAGCTGCAACTTTTCAGCCCTTAACTGGGATGTTCCTGATAATGGAACAGAACCCAAGGGTCAGCACAAGTGGCCAAACTTCATGCAGTCTTCTTTGCACTGGGTGCCCTGGCCAGCAGTCAGCCCCATCTCCACATCTCTATAGACTCTTGGGCCATTGCCAATGATGTGCTCATCTGGTCCAGCCAATGGCAGCAACAATTCCCTATCCAAGGTTGCCTCTTTAGGGTAAAGATATCTGGGAATTTCTTGTGTCACAGATAACCCAAAACATATCAAGATTACACATGTCTTCACACATACTAAATCCATAATAAAAGACCTCACTAAGACACTCCTTATTGTCTTCAGAGTTGCAGACATTATTGATAGTGACCAAAGCACTCATTTCACTTCTCAAAATATACAATGTTGGGCTCTTAACGTAAGGCACTTAGAATTTTCATTTCCCTTACCGCCTTCATAGAGTGCCATATTGGCTTGCTTACACAAGTTGAAGTTCAGTTAAATGAAACATGGCGCATTTCAGTAGTCAAATATCCAGGGCAAATTGTAATAAAGATTCTGACTTCCATGCTTGATGCTTGAATTCTGACAGCATTCCAGCCCCACTACTCCCCGCCCCCCACCCCACTTCCCCATCAACCCCTCATTGGCAAACCTAGGTGCCACGTTTTAGTGCCAGAGGGAAGTTCAGACCACGGCAACCCACCTCAACCCTACTCCACACCCCTACGTATTATATACAAGCCAAGCCAGTCTCCCCTCCTTGTTTTCTCAAGCCACTTGGGACCTGCTTGGGAGCAGAAAGCTTCATTATGTGAGTGTTACATCCTTTTATATCTGGGTGTGTTCCATCCTCTGAACCACATACCAGGCTGGAGTCCATCCCACTACTTTTGAGTGACCACAAATGTTTAGAGATAAACGTTAAAACAACTTCACACTATGACAAATTACATTTCATGAGTAATTTATGAGCAATCACATGAATAAGACAATGTGTTTTTGTGAAATGACATTTCATATTTAAACTTAAGAATAAAAACTCTCAGGTCCAAGGGTCTGGAGCTTGTTTAACAAATCTAATGATTCTGTTAAAGTGTTAGAAATATATTGGAAATACCATGGTTCAAAGGGTGGAAAGGGAGCAGGTATGCCTGTCTCCCCTGATCCATGACTCGGGGGCTGATGTAGGAGAATGAAACTTGCACCGATCGGAGGAAATGTGTGATGCCTACACAATCGGGCACTATATGCTGGACCTTCCTTAAAGGCTAGTTAACTCTTGGCCAAATGAGCGGTGCAAATGACGAAGCCAAAAGCCTAGAAGTATGTATCCATTCCTTCTGCTCTGGTGATGATGACTGCATAGACTTGTTTCCTTCCTCAGTGAAATGGGAGGTGTTAACTCCAGCCTATGTACTATGCACTGGGACTGTTCCTCTGTGTCCTGTAACATTTTACCTAAGGAAAAGCTGGCCAGAAATGAGAAGTGTGGACAGCCCCTCTGAATGAAACAAAGCCTCTCTAAATAAAAGGTCAAAAACAATACTGGGTGTGGAGGGGCGGGTGTGTGTGTGGAAGCTGCTCCCTGAGGAAGCAAATTACAAAAGGGGATCTGTATTTTTACACTGGGAGCTTTGTCTTCTCCTGTGACGATTATCTACACAACTTGTGTTTTCAGGTCTTACCTTTTTTTTTTGATTACCAGACCAGTATATGTCCAGCTGCCCACTTCATATTGCCAACTAGCTTGTCAACTGTGGGCTGGTGTGTTGGATGAAGATGTCCCTGAGAAACCTCAGACTCAACATACTCAAACCTGGCTCAGTTCTCCCAACACCTGCTGTTCTTTTGCTCTACTTTAAGAAACACTTCAGTGCCACCATTTCTCACCCATTTTATTTTCTTTTTCTTCAGCTGCATGACTACTAAATGTTAAGCTGCTCTTACTTTTCTCCTGAAACAAGGCTACAACTTCCTAACTGATCTTCCCGACTCCAATCTAGTATTCCTTCCATCCCAGGTCAAGCCCTATCCCGCACCAGCCAGAATCAAATTTTAAAATGCAAATGATATCACATAGAATCTTTCAATGACCTTAAATTGCTCCTAGTAAAAGGACACATTTCTTAATGTGGTTCACGCATCCAGTGGGATTTGGCCTCTGCCACTCTATCTTCCTACATTTATCTCGGCATGGTTTCCTACCAATCTTCTCCATACACTTTTTTTTTTTCTCTTATCTCGGGGCCTTTTTTTTGTATGTGCTTTCCTTGCCCCCTGATACTTTCACTCCTTAACCACCTCTGCTGCCTAAATCTTGCCTCCTGCAGGTTTTCTGGGATGCCCTTCCTGAGCCGCCCCACAGTTTGAGTCCGGTGTCCAGACCACACTTTGTGCTTCCTCCCCCTAGCATTTACACATTGCATAGTGATTTCCTCATTACCTGTCTCTCTCCAAGTCTAGACTGAGCTCCGTGAAGGCTGAGCCACATTTAATTTACTGCTGCATTCGGAGTAGAGGCACTCAAACTTGCTGGACAAAACCAGGGTATGGGGGCAGCCTAGCTCATATATTGATAGAAATGAACACTTTGTGTCACATTTAGCACCAGCCGGCTGTGCCCCCTTGTGCCCCTCCCACCAGCTGCCTCTGAATCACAGGACAGTAAGCTGCAACAGAAAATAGGATATGATTGAAAAGTGGGAGGAGTGGTTACCTCAGATTTCATTTTCCTTGGAGAATCTTCTCAATAAAATCATGAGAAGTTTCCTTGTGGAAATCCTAAATTTTATCTTTGTGCAAAACCACCACTGGAAGAGAAGGCTCAAAAAGATACCTTTGATATGCGATATGTAAACTATCTCAATAAAGCAATCACAAACAAAAAGGAGATACATTTGGGCACAGGGTCTCTTGAATTGCCTCTTAGCACACCTTCTTGGAAGGAGGAGGGAGAAAAGGGAGCTGATTTAAATCCTAACCCTGTTACTAATTTATAGTTCCCTCTGAGCAAGTTTCTCATTACCCATTTCACCATCTATATTAATAGATTTATTGAATTAAGGATCTTTCCAGTTGTAAATTTCAGTGATTCTGATGCTCCCGACCTCAGGGACTGCTTGGACTAAGATCTCTAAAAGGAGCCTTCCATCTCCTTGTGCACCCATGAAATGTGAGGGAACAGAAGTACAGACTCCAAGGAAGAACACCTGAGGTCTAGGGCTTATGTGTCAGATAAAAACAACCAAGGGCAGCTCCAACCCAATGGATCCATGGTCAAGTCAATCTCTAAGGCCTGGCTCAAGGCCTGGACCCTGACCCAGAGCCAAGGTGTTGCTAGAAAACAAGGATCTCGAGCCAGCTGACCGACACCATGCAGGCTAGAATCCTGCTGATCTGTCTGCCTCTTTTTTCACTCTTCCTGATCAACTACATCTACCTGTTTCAGGAGGAAGAGAAATGCCTCTCAGAACACTCTTTTTGGAGTGCCCACTGTGGTTAAGTAATAACAAAACATAAATGGTGAGAGGGCCGGAGCAAGAAAAGAAAGAAAGGAAAAGAGCAAATACTTCAACCAGCTATATGCCTTTGGATTATATACATCCCCCTTCCCCCTCCGCCCCCCAACACCTCCTGATTCTCAGTTTCCTAGGCAGAAAGGCACCAGCTTTAGAGGGTCGTTGTGAGGATTAAAGAAGTGCCCAGTGTGCCTCCTGGCATAGAGTGGTTCTCCGTACATGGTGTCTGTTCTTGGATGGATTAGGGCATGGGGGCCTTGGGGTCACACAGTCCTGGGATAGAATCCTGCCTCTGCCTATTTCCAGCCATGGGACCTTAAGCAGATGAGTTTTCTCATTTGGAAGATGGACATAATACCCTGGACCTCGTGGGGGTTCTTATGAAGATCAAGGCAAGACCATGTGATTAACTGGCCCATAGTAAGAACGCCATACAACTCAGTCATTGTTGCCCGCTCCTCCGCCATCCCCTTCCCCAACACACACAGCCCTACACATTCTTGTGCATTAGAAGCTCAGCTTCCACCTGTGCGAACAGGCTCCCCTGTACCCAGGCTGAGCTTTCTGATAATTCTGCTTTCTATTCCCAACCCCCAGGTTCAGGAGGACTCAAATTTAAGTTGGCCAGTCACCGAGTGAGAAACAGTCGTGACTTTAGGTTTATCTTAGGCTTCTGTACTCAGGACTGGAAAGAGCTACACCGACACCATTATGCCTTTTGTTTTAGAAAACTGATGGTAATAATAATCATCACTGACTCGATTGTGTCTCACAATAATAAATGATAATAATATCAGCTCGCATTTCCTGAGTATTTCTTACATGCCAGGTGCAGTGATAATCACTTTATAATCATTGCCTCCGTTCATTCCCGTAACAATACTGTGAAGGAAGCATCACTATACCCATCTTAAAGATAAACTGAGACTCAGGAAATCAAAATGGCTTGTCCCATGTCACACATCTGGCACATGGGACAGATGACTCACACACACCTGATATGTATGTTGGTATTTGTTGATAGGTACTCCTTTGGTAAGGAGTGGGCAACAATGACGGATCTGTGTTGAGTTCCTACTATGAGCCAACTAATCACATGATCTCATCCCATCTTCATAACAACCTGAAAGGTTCAGATGCTTTTCCAACTATTCCCCAGGTACTTCTGAAACTGGCCTGGTGTTTTGACTTCACTGCAGGCATTTGGAGACTCAGCCTCTCCTGTGCAAGAGAGTACTCAGCTGGAGACAAAGGCAATGGCAATTTCTCTGACTACTTGGAAGACTGAGGCATGGAGACATTCAAAGATCTAAAAAACAGGCCAGTGGCATCCCTCAAGAGCACCTGAAAACATCCAGGCACTACTGCTCCCAACTGGTCTGAGAGGACTCAGATTTCACCAGGCTTTTCCACATCCCCAGATCTGTGTCTTGTCCCCTACAATCCACCTCCACCACCCGGGTGGCAAAGGCCCATACCCTCCAGGGCTCTGCTGGGATGTCTTCTCCTCCAGGGAAATTCCCACCCACCCTACATGGTTAGGGACCAGTCTCCCAGCCTTGCTTCCTCCACTCCTGACCCTAAACACACACACACACACACACAAGCTTTCCGCCGTCACAGCATTTATTAAAAGGTTTGTCATTGTCTGTTCACTGGTTAATCTTTCCCGTTTGATTGTGAGCCTCCTGAGAGCAGGAAGTAGGTCTCACTCACCCCTAATACAGAGCCTGACATATAGTAGGGTCTGGACACACTAGTGTGGAACGATGGAGAGGTGAAAAAGGATGAAGGAAGGACAGAAGAGACAGAGTGGCAAGGAACGTGCCTTTGTGCTGTGGGATCTGTGAGTGAGGCTGCTCTCAGGAGGGTAGGTTCTGCCTGCTGCTGAGGACCTGGGGAAGGCAAAAGCGTCCCTCTGTGCCCCTGTGTTCCCTCCAGTCCTTTTTCTTCTCACTAAGGGGTTGAAGGCAGAGAGAGGACAAAAGCCCCATACTCATCTCCAGGGAAATTCCACATTCTTAGTGTAAGACTGCTGAGAGAGAAGGGTCCCACCTGACAGCCCTGCTCCTTCAGTCCCTGTATCACTTTTCTGGGAATAGGACTGTGATAGGGGAACAGGACTGTGACAGGGGAACAGGAGTGTTTTTGGCTCCTGTCTGAAGAGAATCAGAGTAACTAGATTACAACAGTATCAATCTCTTATTGCTTCCCTAAGTGGAAGGACAAGAGGGGCAGCCTCTAAGCCTTCAAGGAATGATGTATTTGTGTGTGCATGTACCCTAAAATAATAAAACATGCAGTCTATCAACCAGTAACTCTCCCATCTTTAAGGATGTGGGGGGCTTTGGCATCCAGGAGTCTTTGAATTTGCTCTGAGTTTTCAGGAGGGTGAAGACCCAAAAAAATGCTGCTAGCTGGTTATTAGGTTCCCCCCCTTGCAAATGCAGGTTCTAACTGATTGCATAAGCTGACCTCAACCTTCCCATCTGCCCAACGGGAACAGGATGGGAAACACCTTACACAAGAGTCGCTCTTTCTTTCTCTCACACCCATGACTGGTGTTGCTAAGGGATCACTGCATTCTGGTCACCAAGCCTGGTCCTGACCCAGAATCTCTTTCAGCGAGCCCTCCAGGCAGCTACTACCTTGTGATCAAAACGGGCCCACGAAGAGAAGCTCACCCTGGCTCGAGGACTGCCAAGGTTCCTTCCAGCTCTGACGTTCTAGGGTTTGGCTCTGCCTTACAATGCTGCCACTAAGTTAAGAAGGAGAAGTGAGTTACACAGAGGGGTATCGCTGAGTAAAGTATCTCCTCCCCTGCCCACGCTGAGGGCCTACGCTCTGAGTCCTCACTTCCCTCAGTTCTTTTGACGGTAGGTAAGAGAAACAGAACAGGAGTGCAAATGGTTCCCTTGGGCCTGATGCCAGCATCTAGAGAGTTCTCTGAGGCTGCTGTGGTCGGGGCAAACACGGTCCTTTTGATGAAAGCAGGCTGCGTTCAAATCCCTGCTCTGCCAAGCTCCCTGGTGTGAACTCCCACAGGCCATCTCACCCTTCTGAGTCTCACTCCCCTCAAGCATGAAATGCAGACAACAATGCCTCTCTTCCAGGCTCGTTGTGCGAGGAGTAAATTGGATGAAGAAATGTACATGAAAATGCTTTGTGAGCTGTTCTGCGTGGAGCCCTGCGAAGGATTATTATTCCTGGTGCGCACCAATAGGAAAACGACTAGGGTGTTCCATTCCAGATGGACTCAATCTAAACTGGGGAACAAATGCTTTTTTTGGTAATTTCATCTGGTGGAAATGGCAGTCTCATGGGCCTATTTGTGTTTAATGAACCACATCCTGTATCGTCTTTTTGCAAGGTTCTGAGGAGAATTAAGTTAGTTCTCTCCTCTGGTGTGCTGCAGATGGGTGCGTGTCCAGCTCATATTTAACCTCCTCTGACCTCGCTACTCTCCAAGGAAACACTACCTCAGAGCTAGACACATCCTACAAATGGCTGTATGGAAGCCACAAAGCCAGGGAAAGGGGTACGCAGCCACCTCCCACCACCTCGCTGGGACCCCGGCGTAGATGAATGTGGCCAGGCTCTGATCCCTGACTCCTGCCATCCTTAAGGATTGTGAGGCTGGGTGTGCCTGAGAGGCAGACAGCCTGGAGCAGGTGGGGCTGGGGAGGTTGGCTGGGGACACATCAGATCTGGGAGGGCCCTGAGGCCATGGGGAAGAGTGTGGAAGTTAGCCTCAGGACAATGACAAAGCACCCAGGAGTTTTCATCCATCAAGTAGCCTGATGGTATTTCTGTTAACGGGTAATTGTATACGTCAGCTTGACTGGGCCGTAGGGTGTCCAGATATGTGGTCAAACACTATCCTGGATGTGTCTGTGAGGGTGTCAGTGAGGGTGTTCTGGATGAGATCAGCAGCAGACTGAGTCAAGCAGACTGCCCTCCTTAATGTGAGTGGGCCTCATCCAATCAGTTGAAGGACTGAATAGAATAGAAAGGCTGACCCTCCCATGAGTAAGAAAGAACTCCTCCTGCTTGACTGTTGGAGCTGGAACAACATTCTCTTCTTGCCTTTGGACTCAAACTGAAACATTGGTTCTTCTTGGGTCTCAAGCCTGCCAGCTTTGGAATTGGAATTTATACCATCAGCTCTCCTGAATTTCCAGTTTGCTGAACAGATCTTGGCTTGAAACTTCCCAGCCTGCATAATCACATGAGCCAATTCCTCATAATAAATCTCTCTCTCTCTCTCTTTCTCTCTCTCTATATCTTATATATGAATATTATATATAATAGAGATTTTTATCTATCCATCCATCCATCCATCCATCTAACCATCCTGTTGGTTCTGTCTCTCTGGAAAGCACTGACGGATCCATATCTTCAGGGCTGCTGTGTGGTTTGGATTGATGGGAGATAAGAGTGGCTGCAGGGGGTTGAGGTGGAATGCCACCGCTAGAGTCCAGGCAAGCCATGATGGCAGCTTGACCCAGGGCACAGCAGTGAGATGGAAAGAAGTGGGCAAATTCAAGACCTAATTGGGAATTAAAATGGATAAGTTTGGGAAATGGGGGAGCTAGGGAGAGGAGGATATGAAGAAGGACTCAGGATTCTCGTTCTGCCTACAAACAGATCAGGGCACATTTCACTAGAATGCTGGGAAAACGCGAGGTTGTGTGGGGCAGAGTTTGGGTGGGCAAGGGAGCTGGCATAACAGCAAATACCAGGGGAAAGCTTGGAGGCAGAGGTATAAAATGGGAGTGGTCAATGTAGGTATGGTAACAGAGTCCCCACAGAGAGAAGACGGTCCAGGAAGAGGGGCCCAGGCCAGGGTCCTGTGAAGCCACATGGACTGGGCTGGTAGAAGAGCATGAGCCTGCAAAGCAGACAGAGAAGAAGCCAGCAGGAAGGCAGGTGACTCACAAAGAAGATCTGGGACAATGGAAGCAAACACAGAAAGTACCTCTAGCAGGAAGTGGTCAGCTCTGTCAAATGCTACAGAAGGTCAAGCAAATGGGACCTGAAAACTGCCCCCCGATGATTAAATCTACAGAGAAGTAAACCAGTACCCAGGCAGGTCTCAGTTCTGAGAACAACTCCTTTCATGTCTGGTTGCTGTCTTTGAAGCAAGCTCCCTCAGGAAACTGAAAGCCCAGGAGAGTTCTCCAGCCCATATCAGCCCCTTGACCACAACTGTCCTCACAAAAGGAGGTGACAGTTGACTATCTTTTCCTTCTCCTCCCCCCACCTCAACCCCTGGGCTGCCTTTCAAACAGCCAAAACTCCTTTAAAGAGTAGCCTAGGAATGCAGCCACTGACATTCAAAAGTGCATTGTAATTCAAATGGAAATGCAGAAATTCATTCCCTTGGACAGTCTTGGGAAATTATAATAGAGATAAAACATCTTTTAAAGGTGGCAACAGGCATTTTATCTGTGAGGACACCTCTTTACCATGGACAATCCCAATCTTAACTCAAGAACAGTATAACCTTCACTAGAAAATGTCTTTTCACAGGGTCACCGAGTCTATAAACTTGGAAAAGTCTTATTAATTACATACATTTTCTCTTCTACACTTTGTCTCTCGTGTGTGTGTGTGTGTGTGTGTGTATTCTGGTATGCACCTGTCTTCCTCTCTGTGTTTTTCTGACTCCTCCTACCTCCCTCAGTTGGTCTCTCTCTCTCACACACACACACACACACACACACACACACACACACGCACGCCCCTGGGAACATAGTTACCAGAGCAGATGTGGCAGCTATGGTGCAAGGGAATGGGTTGGATCAAGATGATCATTAGGTGTCCAGCTCAGTGCTAGATGAGTCCACTGATGGACTATGCTCTCATTGGAGCCTGTATTTTGCATAAGAGGAAAGTGATCTAGAGAATGAATCAATTTGCCCAATATCACACAGCTGGTAAGAGGTAGAGCTGGGATTTGAACCCGAGTCCATCTGACTGCAAAACCTCTGCTTTATCTCCAAATGGGGAAGTCTTTATCCAAGGTAGCCAGAGGATGGGTAACTTCTTTTATCATAATTAAGATAAAAGAGTCTATCAAGGTCACAGCTAGACAGTATCCGTGAGTATCTAGTCAAAGAGTGAATTGGGAGAAAGGTAGCTTTTTTAAAAATATGCGCATATCAGGAACACAGCAGCATGTAGTGAAAGTATTAAGCTGAAGGCAAGAGACTGAAACCTTCATGGGGTGCTTGGGGCACGGCCCGGGAGCAGAGGCGAGGGCCAGAGGAGACTCACGGGCGAAGCAACTTCCACACTAAGCACTCCTGGGCCTGGAGGGTCCAGGGATGACTTTGGCTACTTCCAAGGTCTTCCTGGCTTCTGACAGGCACCATCTAACTGGCCTGTTCAGTGCTCCGGTCTCCTCCAAACTGAGAAATGCTGAGACCCACTGGGTGGTAGCGAACCCCACCTCCCTGCCTAGATCTTTCCAGTCCTGCTTGGCATGCCCAGCGCCCCCTGGAATCAGGGTCGCAAGGTGGGTCTGTTCTTTTAGCTTTCACTCTGCCCTGCTGCAGGGAAAACGATACACAGACACCCCTTCCCCACCCCCCACCGCATCACGGTAGCCGTTGCCAATTGATCATAATGTTCTTGGCCAATGGGCTCCATGGCCTCCATACAGTGGCCTAGCTAAGCCATTCCCTAATTGATCAGAATTGGCCCATGGAAGAATAGATACGGGCCATCACATGATAGTGACTAGGTTCTTACCATGTGCTCACCCCCTCCCTCTTTCCAGCTGTCTACCCGTGGGTTAAAAAGAAAATGGTGAAGTGTTGGAAGTCTAAGACAGACTGGGAAGGAACAACGTGGGGACAGTGCCCACATTTTGTCTCCTGCGGTGCCCCAGCACCAGGCACAAGGTCTGCCGAGAAGCGGCCCTTAGGAAATATTAGTGAACTAAAGAATTAATGAATGATAAATGTGACTTTCTTTCTTTTTTTTTTCTTGTGGAACACACACTGAGAAGCACTTAGGGGAATAAGAGTAAAATAAACCTCTCATGGGAATATTTTAATCAGGCACATTCAGCCCCAAACCCTTGGCCTTTCCAGTGATTTCTGGTGGCTGCCCCAGATCACAGGAGGAACAAGAGACCCCTTGTTAGTAAACCTGGAAAGGCTGGGACATTTGTTTCCAATTTCCATGGACACCGGATCTAGGGTGCAGGGAATACCGTGCTCAGGTTGGAATTCAAACACCGTCCCTTTCCCTCATAAACTGTGACCCTCCCCAGCAAGCCCCTTTTCTTCTCTAAGCTTCAGGTTTCCCGGTCTAAGATGAGGGGTGAATGGGATTCTTGCCTTCTTTGCCTCAAGGGGTAAGTGGGAGAACACACAGGACTATACACTGTAAAGTGCTGTTACTCATGCCCTATTTGGTCTCTTTTCCTGACCTTCTCTTCCAGCTTTGGTCCTTCCAGTCAAGGACAAGCCACCACCTGGGGCTAAACATAGATTTCAAAGTCTCCAGGAACCCCTCCACCCCTCCACTCTCTAGGTTGAAAGGATATTTGTCCTTTTCTAGCAACATAGGTGTGTCACAGGGAGATTAAGGAGTGTCACCCATGAGCAGGAGCTGTGGCCAGGTCTAGAATCCTCAGCTGCTGCCCACAAGTTTTGCTTTAACCCAAGCTATCATTTTTCATGTGCTGACTACATGCCAGACATTTTACCTGTATTATCTCATTTCGTCCTCCCAAAAGCCATGCCAGGGAATTCCTATCCCCCATTTAACACACGAGGAAACAGAAACTTAGAAGTTCCTTGCCCGAGGTTACCCGGCAGGGATGGAAGGAGAGACAGGGGGACTTGAAAGCCCCTCTGTCCCACTCCAGCACTGCGCGAGCTCTCTCCTCTTCCCACAGCTCTGCCCCCAGAGAGATCTGCTTTCAAACCCAGACCCATCCTGACCCGCTTCCTAGGGGACCCTTGTGCAGCACGTGCCCATGACACAGAGTCGATGGCTGGGGACGGAAAGGTCACCCACTACCTCTGAGTCCAGAGTTCTTCTAGTTCTTCAGGGGAAAATCCCCGGCTTCTCAGCCTCCCCCTCGCAAACATCACTCCCACATTAAAAAAAATAAAACCACAGTGTTTCGTGTGCCCTCTAGGTCACAGCAGGTGGAGAGAGCGAGAAGTGTTAAGGTGGCCTCTGCTTACCCCTGGGCCCTTCTTGGGAGCAAGCATACCTCAGAAGCAAGAAATGTGACTCCGCACACGCAGCCCGGAGAGAAAAGCTACCACACGAAGTTCTCCCAACAAGTCTGTGGCAACCCCGCGGGCTCTGGGGGTCTTGAAGGGGGCCCCCAGCTGCTGTCCGCATTCCTTCTGCCCCCAAACCCATCCTACTTGCCACAGAGTCCATGCATCCACGGCATAAGGAGTGGAGTTTTCCGGAGGGAAAGAGGCCAAGGCCCGGAAGCAGTTGAGGATGGAGATGACGTGGTATTTAGCAAGACAGTGGTGTCCCGGGCCCCAAGCGCAGGCTGAGGCGAATTAGTTCAGTGACCACAGTGAGCGAAGGTTTTTATAAACATAACCTAATTGTATTACTTCAAAGTCCTGAAGCTTATTGCCCTGCTTAATGATGTGTCACGTTATTTATAGGGTAAGACAATGAGACTTCTATTGATTTAATGCACTTCCTTAAAGATCGTCATTGCCACAGCCGTAAAAACACAGTTATTCCCAGACAACTCAATTATGTCCCCTGCATCTATAAACCACCCCGTGCCCCACACAGCTGCACACAGGAGGCAGGGAGGCGTGAGACCAGGGTGGGGGGTGCAAGCCCCCGGGGGCAAAAGGCAAGGTTCTGGATATGGTAAAGGCAGGTGCAGGGGGGCTTCATCCAGTCAGGGAGGAGGGGCAGCATGAAAAGCCCTGGATGGGGAGCATGGAGCACTCCACTTTGTCTTGGACCCATCCAGTGGAGCTCAGTGACACTCAGCAAGCTTCCTCCTCCCTCTGGGCCTTAGTTTGTCCAACTGCAAACTCGGGGTGCTAAGCCCGGTGAGACTCATAAGGAAGGTCTCTCCTGGCTCCCGCATTCTGTGGTTTTAAGAGTTATGTTGATTTGGTTTCTGAGATGGGGTGGCTGAGCCATGTGAAGAAGGTGGCAGCACCCACCCTTTGTGTCCATCGAGAGCTCTCCTTTCTCAATTAATTGATAATAACAATGACAACAGGAAGCACTTCTCACCCTGCTACTTATTAGCTGTGTACACAGGCACTTGACTTGGCATGACTGAGACTCATTTTCTGCGCCTGCGAAATGGGGATGTGAATACACGGACCTGTTAAAACACATAATGCAAGTATGGAATATTTCTGTCTTTCTCAAAATGCCGTGACACTAACTGCTTCCCTTTCAAGGTGGGACAAGAATGGCTACTTAAGCGCCCATTTCACAGGAAGGGAAAACTGAGGTGGGAAGGGACTGAAGCTCCCAAGGTGAGTGGCAGAAAGGTGGAAACAAGGAGCCTGCAGTACAAGGAAGGAGTTTTGGAGTCCAGCCCACTACCTTAGGGTCTCAGAAAAGGCCTGAACTGAAAGAATCCTGAGGTATCATCATACGGCCCCTCATCCTATCCATGGAGAAACCGAAGCCCAGAGAGGGGCAGGGAATGCCAAAGGCCACACAGCTTAGACATGGCCGAGCTGGGGTCTAGCTTGTCGGAGGGGACTTACCTTTCTGATACTGGAGCCACAGCTGTTGCTGGACCTTCTTGCTGGGGAAGTGGATGATGCAGGTGAGCTCGGAGCCATAGAGGGCCTCAGCAATGTAGTGGGAGCCGTAGTGCTGAATGAAGGACAGCAGCTCCTCCCGACTGCTCTCCCTGGTCAGGATCTTGAGGACGTTGTTGAAGCCTGGACACAGGAGAAGCATGTGGAGGGTCAGATCTGGGAGGCTGGTGGCGGGCAAGTTATAAGCGGCCAGGGGCTCTCTCCAGCCTGGATTTGGTGTCACCCCAGGATCAGCCTGGTGGCTGCCGTTGTCTGAAGGAAACCCCCCCTCGCTCACACAGCAAAAGGTTGCTGTCTCTGGTCGACGCGCAAGACACTGCAGCCAAGAGGGAACCAACG
The DNA here is from genome assembly GCF_054177405.1 of Leptonychotes weddellii. Taxonomy (NCBI): domain Eukaryota; kingdom Metazoa; phylum Chordata; class Mammalia; order Carnivora; family Phocidae; genus Leptonychotes; species Leptonychotes weddellii. The sequence continues at coordinate 64,813,796 of NC_138382.1, forward strand.
GCAGAGGAAGGCCTCAAGCCTGTTGACCGAGGTCATGGGACCTGAAAGTCACCATCAGGAAATCAAAGCTGACGTCTGTCCCGAGCAACTAAGGGGCACCAAGCACACTGCTCGCTGTTTCTCCCACTCGTTCCAGTTTAGTCTCAGCCCCAATGCTGCAACCCCCACTGTGTACATGGGCAAGTCAAAGCTCAGACTCTGAATGATTTCCTTGGTCTCCCAGCCAGAGGAGCTAGGCCTCCAAGCCCCTTCCGCTCTCACTCCAAAGCATATGCATTTTCCACTGCACCCAGTTCCCAGGGCTTGAACTGCCCACAGCTGGAGCCCCGGGGCTGCGCTGGCCCAGGCTTGGCAGATATCCTGATGTCTTCGGATCTGATCCCTGGCTTGGCTTCCTAGAACACTGCTTCCCTTTCTGCCTCTACCTCCCTGAAAGAGTGGTAGTTCCATCTCCTGACAGTGTCAAGGGCCTCCTTGCTGCTCTTAGTCCTGTGCCAAGGAGACCTAGGTCCTCAGTGCCTAGCACAGAGCCTGCGCAGCAATGACTCCATAACCACAGCTCCGTGCTCCTTGCTCTGACAGGCAGGTCACCAAGCTGTTCTTCCGAGAGCCTTAAGACCTGCCTGAGCTCCTTCCTGCTACCAATGACCAGTCTACCCACGACCTCACCTGGTATTCCAGGTCTCCAAGGGCATCTCCCATGAGCCACCTGTATTAGGCTTTACATCCAGCCAAATCAGCCTTCTTAGGTCTCCTAAACGTGACCTGAGATTTCCACCATCCTTTCCTCATTTACAGCCCCCAAACTGCAAAACGTACACACATACACACCACCGTTCACCGGAAATGGCCTCTCCACCTCTTCCCTAAGTCATTCCTATGCTCTAAGGCTCTGGAAAGTCACTCCCACCCTCCCAAGAAGCTGTTCACACAATCTTGGCCTGGGGCACCTAGGCTTTGCACCTTCAGTGGGCACCACCTTGAAAGCAGAAGCTCCATTCCACTTATCTTTGATTGTGCACATGCATCCTTCCCCACCCCACCCCAACCAGGTACAAGGGCACAGTTCCCGGGACATGGCAGAAACACCAACCGCCATTATTATGAAAGCAATGGATTCTGTGCCACATCAAAGCAAACTGTAAAAGAGCAAGCAAGCTCTCCTTCAACATTAAACATGAATTCCAATTTGCCAACATTTGATTTACAAGGGGGTTCTCAAGAGCATCATCAGTGATTAATTAAAGCTGATACACCTCTGTAGTTCTAACAGATACATCGCAGTCTGATTCACAAGTGAGGTGCGAGGGTGTGGGTGGTGGGGAAAATAGAAACATGCCTCAAAGAATGAGTGTTTGATTAGGACAAACTCCACCAATCTGTTAACTCCTGCAACTGGTAATTAATACAGCAGTGTTAATGATGAGATTGTTTCTCTTAAATAATAAATAACCATGGAGATGCTCTGTGGCTCTTTATCCAGGCAGACAAAACTGCAATCAAATCCCTGCTCTCCTCCTGTTCGGCCACTTACTAGCTGTGTGACCTTGGGCAAGTTACTTAACCTCTCTGACCCTCAGTTTCCTTATCTGAAAAAAAATGGGATAAATAATGTCTTCCTTGCAGGACTGATAGAAGTCCTAAGATATAAAATGTTATAAAGCACTTAGCCAACGTCAGCAGTAATTACTATTTATACTTCCCAGATGGAAAGTCCTCTGATTCCTAGGCTAAAAGAGTTTTGTGTTGCTCAGGAACAAAATTATCCTGAAAAAGAAGATAAGAAAAGTGCTGGCAAATACATAGGAAGCGCCCGGACAATAACCCAGTGGCAGTGTTATGAGTAAGAGCCAGGGTAGAAAACCCCATCTTTCCAGAGTCCTTCACTCATTCCGAATTTTTCAGTTTTCATTTTTTTTATTCCTTTATCAAACAAGAGTATCAACCCTGTGTTGATTCTCTGTTACAGAGACTATAGGAATATAGGAAACAGGGATATGGAAATGGATGGGGCCCACACTGTACCTGCAATTCTTGGGTCAGTGTGGGAAACAGACATGGCTCAGATATGAATCAAGCACATTGGTGCTTTAATACAGGTAGTTGCTTTTTTTTTTTTTTTAAGATTTTATTTATTTATTTGAGAGAGAGTGAGAGAGAGACCATGAGCAGGGGGAGGAGCAGAGGGAGAAGCAGGCTTCCCGCTGAGCAAGGAGCCCGATATGGGACTCGATCCCAGGACCTTGGGATCATGACCTGAGCCGAAGGCAGACGCTTAACCGACTGAGCCACCCAGGTGCCCCTATAGGTAGTTGCTTGCACGGAATTCCTTGAGTTATTCTGGGGGAAGTGGAGGATGCAGGAAGAATCTCCCAGTACTGCAAGATGTGCTCCCTGGGCAAGGAGATCCAGGCAGAGGGAACAGCATGTGCAAAGTCACAGAGGCATGAAAGAACATGTCCCATTCTGAGAATTATAAATTGTCCGCATCAGCTGACACACAGGGTGTGTGCAGGTGGAGCGGGGGCATTGTATGTGTATGTGTGTTGGAGGAATATGTGTTATTACTGTATAGGAGATGGGTAGGAAAGGAAATCATCCAGAAGAGACAAGAACTTAAAATCCACAAGCCTGAAATATATAGAACATAAATGTCATTTATGTATAATGTCGTTTATGACATTATAGATTGTCATTTACCCCCTCTCCTATTCACCCTTCCCTGCACTACTATGATACCCCTTCCTCCAGGAAGCCCCTCTGACTGCTCAGGACAGCTCCCTCCTCTGGGGTACTGCTGCCCCACTATTGCATAGAACTTACCCCAATGTAAGGATGTCACTGTCTGCTTGTCCATCCACCCTCCCTGTGAGCTCCTTCATGGCAGGGAGGGCCTGGCCTCATTCCCTCAGCATCCCCAGCCCAGGGCCTGGCACAGCCCAAGTCCTCAATAACATGTGCTGAATTACCCCAAGCCCCCTGGCTGCCCGGGGAGGGGGGCAGTCCTCACCTGCTGAGAGAGTGATGGTGCTGAGCTTCACACGATAGAGGTTGCTTCGGACCCGCCATTGCTGCACCATAGGGTAACCCATGGCCTCGTCATACCTGACGTCCCCTGGAGGACAGAAGGGGAAGGTCAGGGGAGGCCAGCATTTAGAGAACACTCACCAAAACTGGGCTCTGAGTAATGGCCACTGCTTCTAAATAGGCAGAGGCTCAGCCTTAGCGTGCAGGCTCTCACTGGAACCAACAGCTTTATCCGGACCTGCCTCCAGGCCTCTTCCTGGCCTTTGATCTCAGCCCCCATCCTTTTTCTCTTCCCAACAGCTTGCAAGCAAGCCAAAGTAGATTTAGGATTCCGCTTAACCCTGCAGGCAACTTGCCATGGGTCATTAGGCAGCTCTGTGCCTCAGTTTCCCCATCTGATACTATGGCTACCTGTGCTGACATTACTTCACAGGCGCATTGTGATACTCAAATAAGGCAACAGAAATGGAAGTCTTGCGGTGACCTAGCAATGCTGTACAGACTGGGGGGTCAGCAAACCACAGCCCATCCTGCACACACTGCCCTATGGCGGCTTTCGCACAATGACCGCGGAGATGAGCGGCTGCCTGCAGGGCCTAGTACATTTATGATCCGGCCCTTTGTGTTTGCTGACCCATGTGGACCACTGTTTCCTAACATGGAAACATGGGATGTGCATAAGGATCTCATGAGATACCTGCACACACACAGAAAAGCCCACATTTCAAGTAAGACTGAGTTAAATGAAGTTAAACAAGATTTTTAAAAATCTGTATAATTTCTTAGCACCTTGACTAGATTAATATGCATTCTAAAGCTCTATGAAGGTAGCAGTGTACAGCATTTTGCAAACTTTTACGACCGAGGAATCCCATTTTTCCAGAGGGTTCACTGAAACTCATGTTCCATAGAATGCATTTTGGGAAACACAGGTATAAACAAAGACAAAAACAACACAATGTTAGCAAGCGGTAATTCTGAGTGGTGGGTGTATAAAAGATTCTTGTTTCCTGATTTATATTCATCTGCATTTTCTAAATTTTCTGCTGTAAGCATTGAAAACTCTTTGTCTACAATCAGGAAGAAATACATGGAAAAGAAATGCTAGTCACATCAGCAGTTAATATTGTTGTTATGTATCCTCTGCAAATGGCAGACACATTTTCTGTCCTTTTCTCTTGTCCCCTGGTGAGGAGGCACTTAAAGAGATATTTGATACCAAGATGAAAATGAGAATCTCATTGGAACAAATGATTTCTTCCTGGACATTACTGCAGTATTAAAGTTGTCCATTACTGTCAACTTTTTTTTTTTTTCCCCTCCTTAGCCTTTTCAGGAATAACATAATTTTTTTTAGAAGCTTTCATTTTAAAGTAAAATATTCATGATCTCCAAATATATGTCTACTGGAGCGAGGTTGTTTTGTTATAAATATGTCCTCTCTGTTTATCTGCTCTGCCTGTCCTGTCCTTCCTCTGGAGAGGTTGGGAAGGGAAGGAGAACGGGTCAGGGAGGAAGGACAGGCCGTTGTTTCGAGTCAGGGAGGAGAAACCAGTTTGCACAGCAAAACCAGACACTTGCGGCCAAGCAGCCTCTGCCCCATCCTTTGTGCTCATCCTGATTCACAGCAGGCTTGAAATGGGTGTTGGAAACTGGGGCCCATCCTCAAGAGAGGGAGGCAGAGCATTCTGATGCAGGCTGTGGATGCAGTTCATTCACTGGGTGGCATGATATCCAAAAGAAAAAAAAATGCTACCTCTTTTGAATACCAAGACATGTATAAAGCCATCATCTTTGCCCCTCACACCCCATAACTGGTCAGCCTTCTGCCCTTCACTTCTCTCCATCCCTGGTCCTTCCTGGATTCCAGGCTGGAATATAAGCTCCTCCCGTGGAATGTCAGCTTCTTGAGGTTGAGGCCATGGTCTTTATTGTTCTCACTCCTGCAGAGCCTAGAACAGAGCCTGTTACATAATAATAGGCTCCCAACAAATGCTGATTTCCTGGCTCACCTACTCACCTGCATCCTATTCCCCATCATAAGCCCATCCCTAGTCCTTACTCATCCTTGACTCCCATCTTACCTGACTCTATCCTAGATCTCTACCAAAGATTAGGGGTAAAATGAGGCTCTGCAATGGAGGGAGGTATTTTTCCTGGTAATTACTTTTTTTTTAAATTCTAGAAATGTAACAGTTTCCTTATTAGGATGCCTCCAAAGATCCTCAAATCAAAACAAATAATCCTAACAATTTGAACCACTAACACAGAACCACGAGGCACCAAGCATTTTATACCCACAATCTCCAGTACTCACCCAATGCTGACAAATAATTGTGATACCCCCGATTTCAGAAGAAGAAACTGAAGCTCAGAGGAGAAAGTGCTCAAGGACACACAAAGATCAGACACAGATCCAGGGTCCTTCCCATTAGAGCACAGCACCTCCCCATGGACCATGGTGCTATCTGTTTTAAGGGGTGGTGAGCTCCCTGTGACTGGGGGTATCCAAGAGGACTCATTACTCAGTGGGGCTATTACGGACCTGATTTCTTCATTGCTAAGGAGGATTAGACTAGATGCCCTTTACAGTCCCTGTCAGCTCTGAAATTCTGTGATCTTATGAAACTTAAGGAAGGCACAGCAGGCTTTTACAGATTCTGCAAAGCATTTTTATATCTGTGATTTCATTTGATCTACATCTGGGCCCTTTTTGAATGAGGACAGGTCAAGAAGGGGATGGAGGGTCATGGATACAGCATCAGTTTTGGGGTCAAGACCCACTGGGTTTAAATCCTGACTCGACAACAGACTAGTCATGTGGCCTTGGACTCGTTAAATGATTTTTTTAATCTGTTTCAAGGGAGACAATAACCCTTGCAGGGTTACGTGGATTCAGACACGCAGGGTGCATGGCCCCTGGGAGACCCTCAACACGCGTGGGTCCTCTATCCAGTTTGTGCCCCTTCACAGGAAAGGCTCGTGGAGCTTCCAAGGGCTTGCAAATGGTAGATGGGTCCTCCCTGGGGGGCGATTTCCCTCTCGGTGAGACGTCCATCACTCGTCAGGGGGACCATTCTCCCTGAGCAGTGGTTGAGATACCCAATGACTGTATCACAAAAGCAGAACCAGGGCCCTTACATCTTAGGAAAATCCCTCCACAAAGGACAGGAGAGGAACTGGGAGAAGATGAGGAGGAGCAGAAGGGCATCCTGGGTGGGACAGAAGATATGGAGCCTCGGGAGAGCCTACAGAAGGTAGCTTCCCTGTGAGGGGGAGGGGGAGGGGGAGGGGAATGTGGGAGGGGGAGGGGAATGGGGTAGGGGCGGGGAGCTGCAGAGCCAAGTGAAAGGGCAGAAGACCTGGAGCCATGGCACCTGGTTCTCATCCTGGCAGGTGTGCCATGGGACCTTGGGCTGGTCCTGTCCTTTCTCTGAGTCTAGATTCCTCGTCTATAAAACAGGGAAAATAATACCCACCCCACAGGATTGGAAAATAATACCCAACCCCATGTTCGAAATCAAGCTGTGTAACAAACGCTTTCAAGTAAGAGAGGCTCCTTGTTGAGGGGTCCAGTGAATTTACTTTAGAATGATTTAAAAATAAACCTAGTGAAATAAGCCAGACACAGAAAGACAAGTACTGCATGATCTTACTTTTATGTAGAATCGAAAGAGGTTGAACTCGTAAAAGCAGAGAGTAGAATGGCTGGGGGTTAGGGGAAATGGTGAGGTGTTGGTCAAAGGGTCCAAAGGTCTGGTTATGTGGAATGAAGAAGTTCTGTGGGTCTGATGCGCAGCATGGTGACTACAGTTAATATCTTTGAAATCTGCTGAGAGTCAGTCTGGCTCAGCTCAGAGTCTGGAGTCTCAGGGAACCCCCTAGCTCTGCACAGCCCATAGCAGGAGCCCCCACGAGGGCAGGTCCCTTTGGCCTTCCGTCTCTCAGGAAGGAGGAGGCCTGGAGAGGCCCATCTTGGATGTGCGGAGGGCTGACAGGCACCTGGAGAAGCCAGGTGTGGGGTCAGAGAAGCTGGGGGAGGTCCAGCGGGTGTATCTTACCAGTGAGCAGCTGGAGGTCCGGGAGGGGCTCCGAGAGGACCCCCCGGCACTGCTCCTCCACCGGCAGTGGGATCACCAACAGCCCATCGGCCAGCTGAGGGAAGTCCTTGATGAAGTTGTTCTCCCTGTGGAGAGGAGCAGAAAGACTGCCAAATGAGGGCATGGAGGCTGCCTGGGCAGGGCGGGGGCGGGGGCGGGGGGGCGGTTCCGGGTTGGAGGGCAGTGAGCCTGTCGTCAGCATAGAGAGACTCATGAGTGGGTGTGCGTCCTTGCTGCCGTGCCCCTGGCTCCCCGAATCCCAGCTCAGAGGACAGGGTGCTAACGACAGGCTCCAGAATCTGGCAGGCTAGGGCTCGGAATCCTGGCCTGCCATGTCCTAGCTGTGCAGTCTGGAGGAAACTCCGGCTCCACTCAGAACGTCAGTCTCCTTGCTATAAAGTGAGATCTCGGGGTAGTTGTAAACACTTAATGGGATAAAGCTGCCAATTGCTTAAGACACAGTCTGATGCTCTACAAACTATGTATTTGGCAGCTAAACATCCCCTTGCATAAGCCATGACAATGGTGAGCCAGAATGTGAGGGAACTGAGAAGAGCATGGAGTGCTTGGAGAAAAAGGGCAGGAAGGCTTGAAAGAATGAGTGGGTGTTCAAGTGGAAAGGTCCTAAGGGATCTTTTGCATCAGATTCCTCCTTTTACAGATAGGGAAACTGAGGCCTAGAGAAGGGGAGCGACTTTCTCCGAGATCCCTTCCCCCTCCCCCCAGGCTAGTGCTCTTTCTCCCGCCCTAATCTCTTCAGGGGTCTCTATTCCTTCCCTGTAGGGCCATCCCAGGAAACTCTGTTTCCAAGACAGTCCTTTGGGGTGACCTCAGGGGACTGAACCCCAAACAATGGTAGTCTTTAGGGCAGGTGGGGTAGTAACAGTGCATCACATGGAGGTGGGCTTCAATCTTTTACAAAACAGACCTGCCTCCAAATAGAACAGCCTGCCAGGAGAGGTGGTGAGCTTCCCGTTCCTGAGAGTGTGCAAGCAGGGAATTGGACAGCCATTGGTACAGATGGTATTGGAGACATCTCCATATTAACATCTCACTTTTGAGATTCTCTCATATTCAGAGACCCTCAGAATTTGATACCCTAATTACAATCTGGAGAGGAGGAGGAGGGAAAGGAGAAGAACAAAGGGAGGTGGATATTTATCACTACATTGTGCCCCCTGGAATAGGGAAACTTGAAATGAAAATCAGAAAGAGGAAAACAAAAGCAGGGAATGCCAAAGCAATGCCTTTGGAGACTGGATCTCAGGGCCGTTCAGAAGCAGCTGTGTAAATGTCATGGGGGCCTGGGTCCCTTCCTGTCTGTACTCTATGTTCCGCAGTGCGCACCTCCCCCAGGCACCTGTGAAGCCCCCCATCGACTCATGCATTTAGTGAACAGCTCCCCTGTGTCTTGACCCCTGAGCACCTTGGAGTCCAGAGGAAGAGCCATTATCCCCATCTTCATCATCACCATCATCTCTTACAAAGTTTCAGATCCTTATCATTTGCTAGGGTCTGGTTAAGCACTTTGCATACACTTTCTCATTTAGTCTTCACAGCAAGATAGCTATGATTATATTCTTTTTGCAGATGATAAAACATGTGGTTCAGAGTTCAGAGGTGGTACAGGGTTAAGAGGTGGTGAGTGTTGGGATTTGCACCCAGGTCTGCTGATTGCACACTCGGTTTGAGGGACTACGTTTCCTCCCATCTCTCTTGTGAGGTCGGCCGGTGGGGATACAGATCTTGCCACAAAGCTACGGCCCTGCCCTCGTCAGCTGAACATACACTCTGTGTGGAGCCCTGAGCTGGATCTAGGGATTCAGCGAGGCTAGATCCTCCCCTGGTCCTCTAGATCTTCCCAGCCTATGGGGGGAGAAACAGATTAGCCATGCAGAACAGTCGGTGGGGCCCAGCCACCAGGAATACCGGGTGGGCTGGCTGCTTCTGGGACCCTTCCCTGTGAGACCCAAGCACCTGTTTCATGGGCAGGTAAGGGCAGGCCTGAGAAGATGCCAATGGCTCTGAAGACCGGGCCCCGGTTCTGCCCACAGCACACCCCAGCTGCATAACCTGGAGCATACCACTCAAACCGCAATTTTCTCATCAGTAAGATGAGGATTATAAAAGCTGTTCAGTCTGCCTTAATGAAATATCATTATTGTGATGATAAGAATAGCCTTTTCTTGAGCACCTACTATGCACCAGGCATTGTTCCAGGCACTGTGCATTCGTCCCCTCCCAACCCTGTGAAGTAGGTGCTGTTAAGACCCTCAGTTTAGAGGTGGAACAGATGAAGCACAATGCGAATGGAGATCCCAGCTGGTCTGGCCCCAAAGCTCTGCTCAGGTGCAGGGCGCTGTCAAAGCCGAAAGGGCAGGAGCACCCATGGGTGTGTGAGCCCGGACAGAGCGCAGCTGAGAGAAGGAGCCCTCTGCTCATTCTGACCAGACCACACCAGGTGCTCTGTTCTCCACAGGGCTCCCCCAGGCTGCACTCCATCGCCAGGAGCTGGGTGCCTTCCATCAGCCAATGGGGAAGTAGAGGCTCTGAGGGGAGCAGCGCCTTCCTGGACTGGCACAGAGTGCATTTGGGAAGAGGGATCTGAGAGCACGCTTATGTTTTTTCACTTTACCATCCGGGGGTCTCCATTTCACACCTTCTCTGCCACCGCTTTTAAAGACAGAGCTGCCCCCTTCACCCCCCTACCCCTCTGCCTTCTGGTTAAGCCAGGCTTCACTCGGTGGGTAAATCTGGCCCCAGATGGATAATGGGAGGAGCGCAGTGGGCAACCTCAGGATGGCGGGAGGCCTGGCTCATGATGCCCGTCTTGTTGGAAGAAGTTCTCACCCTGACCTTTCAGGAAGCAGGGAGGATCCCGAGGAAACGCTTGAGAAGGAGGCGAAAGACGTAGGGGTGGGAGTTCGCAAGCCAGTGTGAAGGCTGGGAGGGAGGGAGGCAGGGGCGAAGCAGGGGGTGGCAAGACAGCAAGACTGAGGACGGTCCCTCAGGACCCAGCCCTTCAGCGGCCGCCTGGGGACCGTCATGAGTCCTGCAGGGCCGCTGCCAGCAGAGGGCGCCCAGGGCCTTCGCATCGACCGGCTCTCTGGGGAGGTTACACCACAGACGGGAAGGGCAGCTGCTGGGAAGGTTCCACAGGGCCCAGAACCTCAGACAGAACCCAGACTGCAGCCTCAGAATCCACCCACCTGGAAAAGGGATGCAGGAGGCTGGCGGGGTGCTGGCTAAGTACAGTTGGCGGAAAGCGAATTCCGATTCTCAGAGCTTGTGTGTACGTGTGTGTAGAAAAAATTGTAACTAATCCTAATAACAGGAAGACAGGAAGAAGAATGAGTAATATTTATTTATCGATCATCTTGTTCATCATCAGCTATATCCTAGACAGGATGTGTGTGTGCGCGTGTGTGTGCGTGTGCATGTGTGTGTGATTTTAACCGCACGGGAACTCTAAGGGACAGCTACCATTATTATTCCCATTTTGTAAATAGAGAAAAGGGCACCCGGAGGGGTTAAGGAACTTGTCCAGCTGAGGTCCGCAGTTAGGAAGTTACAGTAGCCAAGACCACTCGCAGCCAATGGGGCTCCTAGCTTAGTGCCTGGCACTCAGTAAGCACCTGTTCAAGGGATCAATCCCAAGTCTGTGCTCCTGATCACTGACATCACCTGAGACGGGGCAGTTCTGTTGTTCCCTGCCAGAGTGGGTGTGCTCTGTGCCCACGGTGGGTCTGTGTGTGTACACAACTGCATGTCGTGTTTCAAAGAGTGACAGGGCCCCGGTTTCTGTAGACAAACATCTCCCCAAAAATATCCATGAAAAGAGTTCAAGCTCCGTTGATATTCTATGAAAACGATTCATCACATTTTTAAAAAGCAGATGCTAGGCTCCGGGGACTCGGGAGAACTCTGGGAGTATGAGGTCTCATTCATTCCACAGACATTGATTTGGGTCTCCCATGTCGCAGGCGTTGCTTTGCACGCTGGGGACACAGCAGCAGACAGAGAAGCGCCTCCATTCACGAGGACCAGGGGAGAACGCAAGCAATGTAGCAGGGTCTGCAAGGCCTTCGAGATCTAGCCCCTGCCTGTTCTCCTGCCTCATGTTTTGAGCCCCTGTCCCCTGGTTCTCCAGCTGCACTGATTGCTCTTAAGTTCCCCTTGTAGGGCATGCCCGCTTCTTCCAAAGGGCCCACTGGGGATTTACCCTCTCTCTGGAAAGCCCTCACCCCTGCCCCCTGCACCCGGCCATGGCCTACTTATCATTCAGACCACACGATACTTCCCTGCCTTTGAGAAATCTGCCCAGGACTGGTTCTCCTGCTACGCTCTGCTTTTGCTTCCACGAAGAGCTTCCCAGCTCCTAACTGTAGAGGTGCTCAAGGCGACCCTGTAGGATAGTACCTTGCCCACTAAACTGTGAGCTCCATGGGGGTCAAGACTGTGCCTCTTTTACTGCTGCCTCCCCAGGGCCTAGCACGGTGCAAACTACATACAAAGTGAGTGCTCAGTGAACATGGGACCTAAGGGATATTGGGAATTGGGGTCTAAAATTTTAGCTCTTCCACACGGAGCTTCAAACCCTACTTTCTTCCTCTTCCTAAGTGCACAGGCACCCGGGCTCCCATGGAGCTCAGCTAGGAGCCAGGGGCCCCAGGCCCCCTGAGGTGGCAGGGACCAGATGGGAAAGGGTGATCCCTCTAAGCAGGGGTTGGTCAGACCTCCCACTCTTGATGAAAACACTGTGTCCGTGTGTGCATTCACACTGGGGCCAAGAAGCAGGGGATGGGGTGGGGTGAGGAATACCAGCAGGAAGCAAGAGCCCAGTTAAAAACCACCTCCTCTTCCATGTCATCATCCCAATTTTCCCCAGTTGGAATAAAACCTTCCTATCACTTTTCCCTCATGCATCTTGTCTGTGATTAGATCCCAGAAGCGGCCTTGGGGTCTGGTGGTGGAAAAGGCAAGTGCTCAGAAGTCCTTCAGACATGGTCCAAATGCTGCCTGACTTTGGGGAGGTCACTTCCATTTTAGGAACCTCAGTGACCTCACCTGCAAAATGGGAGTAATGAGTTTGGGACTTCAAGGGGTTGGGAGGAGGATTCATGTGAAGTTCTCTTTAGTGATGGTCCCAATTCCTGAATCCCACACTAGATCCTGAATCTCTTCGTGAGCCTCAGAGAACCCAAGACAGTGCCTACTCAGTAGAAGCCCCCTAAGCATCTGTTCAGTTGTGTGCAGAGGTGAGAGGCAGGCCTCCTCAGCCTCCATGCCACCTGCACCTAACCTCTAAGTGACTCAAACCCACAGAGCATTTCCACAGAGGATGCACCTTGTCTAGCTTCATGCTCATCAGCCATGCTGACAAGAAGGACAAGCAGGGGAAACTGGGCTCCTCCACCACCCTCCCCCCACCTCCTCAGGTCTTCCCTCCCTCCTGTCCCAATTTAAGAATATGTGTGAGTGTTTTGGATACATTAATACACAGTCACCAGCATGCAAGAGCCGATCACCCCTCAGCTCGGGGGAAATTAGCATTTAAATTGAGGTATTTCAGGGAAGTAAATCATCCCAGCCTGTCTGCAGGCTTTCTTAGGGGATGGAAGGCTGGGAGCTGTGGGCTGCAAGCTGTTGAGTCTGCAGGGAGTGGCCTACTGTCCCTGGCTCTCCCTAGGCTGCCCAAAGCCTCCTCAAAGGATGGCCATAAACCCCCAACACCAATGAGGACACCTCTCCCGGTTTAAACCGTGCCCCATCCTTCACCTGCAAGTAAACTGAGCCTTTCTGCCAAGTGAGAGCAGCATCTTTGGCTGAGATGTGGTTTCCTCTGTGACCAATGAGCTGGGACACCTGGTCTCATCTGGGCTCAGTCACTGTCTCATTGGGGGGTCTGAAGAAGACACTCCCCACCCCTGGGACTGGGAGGGGTGAACAGCTGGTACAAAATATTTGGATTTCTCTGAACCCCAGATTTAGAGGTATTGGGCTCTATGCTATAGCCATTCTGTAGGTGCTGGAGTCACAGAGACTGGTGTTTAAACCGATGCTGATACCTGTCCATGGCTACTCTCAAGTCCTGCTCTTCTCTGGAAGCAGTTAGAAACTGTGTTCTCTTGTGATCTGCTTCTTAATTACGGGTCTTTGTTTACATTCTCGGATCAAGCGCTAGACTTAGGCATTCCTGCATTCAGGCATTCATTCATTCACTCGAGTATCCAATAAATCTTTATTATTATGTACCAGGCCTTGGGAATACAATGACAAAATAGACGTTCTCTGTCCTCAAGCTCCCCATAGCCTAGTAGGAGACACCCGTGTACAAATGCTTCTATGTATGTGTGCAAATGTGTGCAAGGTGAATAATGGTTTTGAAAAGGTTAAAATAAAGCATTTTTCATTCTCCATAAATCATATTTGTCTATGGCACCCCACCCACTAAATCAAAAGGATTCATCCCTCAGGTAGAAGGACAGATACCATCTAGAGAAGAAAGGGGGTCACTGCCCAGCTTTGCATCTCAAAGCTGACTCTGTAGTGTCTTGAGCTAGATAAGAGTTTCGAAAGCCGGCCTGTGCTGGAAGTGAAGGTCCCCTTACATATCAAAGCCAGGCCTGGCTGACTCAGATCATAGCGTCTTATTTTAATGTACGGATGGTACGGACTATGACCTCGGGGGAGTTCCCACCAGACAGGGAAAGGGAGGAGAAAAACCTTTCTTTCTGCCACCAGGGCTGGGAGGGATTGCTGAGGAGAGAATGCTAGGCGGCCAGGAGCTCAGACTCAAGGGTCAACAACCTCTTCCTGGACTATTGGAAGTCAGCACCCCCTCCCCATCCACCCCAGCCTCGAGGGCAACATCTACAAATGCTTAAGATACTAACAAGGGTTTGGGAAAAGTCGCAGGGCAGGTGAGCAGGAACACTGGGGGCTGCCGCCCCAGAAGATCCGGGATTAGTCTGGGGATCTGGGAGCCCCTTTATCCAACAAGCCAATGGGAGCTCCCATGAGAGGGAAGCAGGAGGTGAGCAAGAGGCTGGCAGAAGTCAGCCTCCAATTCCTGCACCCACGGGGTAGAGAGAAGAAAGCTGACAAGACATCCTAGTGTACCCCCCTGCCCCCTAGCATACCCCCCTGCCCCCATGGAAGCAGGGATGGGGAAGGCTCCCTGAGATTAGAACAAGGGGGGTTCATAATGTGGGGACCTTTTGACTTTGGACTTTGGTAGTGGATTCCAGCACACAGCCCTTCTCAAAAGACTACCCAAGACCATCCACATCCTAATGGATTGCCAGTGCAAGGGGGCTCAGAGCCAAGCTCAAGTAAGGAATCTCATAGTCACCCCAACAAGGATCCAGTAGGCCACGTTTATACCAAAGTCCTTCTGCTATCTGCAGTATGTGTACCCTCAGGCCAAGTAGAGGTGAGGGAGCTGCTCTGTGGGGAAAAGACAGGGTTGGTTGATGAGGAGTTCAACTTTGAACAGACTAAATAGTTTCCCTAAAGAGGATGCTTTGTATCCTTAATTGGCAATTTGAAATACTTTCTGAAACAAATAATGCAATATATGTTAAGAAAAAAAAAAGAAGAAGAAGGTAGCGGGAGGGGAGGAATGAAGTGGGGGAAATCGGAGGGGTGGACGAACCATGAGGGACGATGGACTCTGAAAAACAAACTGAGGGTTCTAGAGGGGAGGGGGGTGGGACGATGGGTTGGCCTGGTGGTGGGTATTGAGGAGGGCACGTTCTGCATGGAGCACTGGGTGTTATGCACGAGCAATGAATCATGGAACACTTCATCTAGAACTAATGATGTAATGTATGGGGATTAACATAAGAATTAAAAAAAAAATGGTTAAAAAAAAAAAAGAAATACTTTTTTTTTGCTATCAGTGGAATGGAAACTTGAGGAAAAGATTTTATCAGCGGTAGAAAATTCAGAAGACTACAGTGTTTTGCATAACTGAGTTGTAGTCGGGAAAAAAAAGTTTGAATCTTCAACTGTTTAAAGAGATGGTACAGGTTTGAGTGATAAAGTTTAAGACTTGAAAAAAAAAAGTTTAAGTTTCATAGGGGAGGTGCAGAGACCAAGGGGCACTTAACACAGACTGGGCAGGGTGGGAAGGCTGCTTGGAGGAGGTGAGCCTTGACTGATTGGGAGAGGTTATCCAGGGAAAGAGCAAGGAAAGAAGGTGGGAGTGGGGTCTAGGCAGAAAGAATAGCATGTGCAAAAGTCCAAAGTGGTGTGTGTGTGTGTGTGTGTGTGAGAGAGAGAGAGAGAGATTCTCAAATGGAACTCTCAAATGGCACATTCTCGAAATTGAAAGAAGTTAAGATTCAAGATGTAAAGGCATTGATAAAAAACAAAGATGGGCTGGAGAGGGGCAGGTAGAGAGATCAGATCTTTTTTTTTTTTTTTTAAGATTTTATTTATTGGGTGCCTGGGTGGCTCAGTTGGTTAAGCGACTGCCTTCAGCTCAGGTCATGATCCTGGAGTCCC
>NC_138382.1:64829533-64915587 GCF_054177405.1 Leptonychotes weddellii
AGAAGCAGGCTTCCTGCAGAGTGGGGAGCCCGATGCGAGGCTCGATGCGGGGCTCCATCCCAGGACTCTGGGATCATGACTTGAGCCGAAGGCAGATGCTTAACGACTGAGCCACCCAGGCGCCCCCGAGAGATCCGATCTTATGAGTCTTCAAAGTGATGCTAAGGAACACAGGCTTTCTTCTGAGGACAAGGAGACCCCCACGGCAGGGTTTTCAGCAGGAAAGCAATACTATCTGACCAGAGCTTTAGAGCCTGGACACAGAGTGGAGGGTGAGCCGGAAAAGGAACAAGGCTGGAGGGAGGGAGACCAGTTGTAGGATTTTGCAGCTACCCAGACCAGCATGGTGGAGCAGCGGTATGATGGAATATTGAGAAGAGACACAGATTTGAGAGAGACCCAGCGAGGAGGCCCTGCTGTCCTCTGGTCCCCATCATCCGCTGCGTGCGGTAGGAGTGGAGGCAGTCATGAGCTATGTCAGCAGGTTAACTCCGGGGCCCACCTCCCCTTACAGTTAAGCCCCAGAGCTCTCTGGACACCCCTGTTTTCACCTGCCATGGCCAGAGAGCAGACTGCTATGTCTTGGCCCATAGGACACTCTTGCCTTTTTCCTGCACCTGCTGGCTGGCAGTCCATCTCAGCTCAGCTGCTACATGTGAGACTCACAGGAAGACTGCCAGATCTCCCTAAAATCCCCAGCATTTCATGCAAGCTCAACCACCTCCAGAGGGAGGCTCCCAGGGCCGCCATCTCCTGCTTGGCAGGATACAGTTCATGACTCCCATGCTCCGGGCTGTTTCACCGATCACGGGTGCAAAGTTGCTTTGCTGGCTCTGCAGTGGCCCATTCTTATCTCAGCTGAGGCTCACAACAATGATGCAAGAGGAGACAAAGACAGAGGGCAGAGAAGTGACTTATGTAAAGGCCTCCGGGTTTGCAAGACCAGAACAGGCTACACATCCATATTCTTGATTTCCAGCCCAGAGTGGCTTCCAACTGGCATGTTCTGGAGGATCAGTAAGAAGGGCCACGTTAACCTGCCTGACCCCTCTGTCTGACCTGGGGGGGCTCCTTCAAAGCCGGGGCTGCATTTGATTCTTCTTTGCAACCTCCTCCGAGCCCTCTTGAGGGCCCGGCAGAGAGACTTCATGGTGTCATCTTCTCTGGAAGGCATCCCTGAGCCCCTTCTTTGGAAGGGGATCCTGCTTCCACAGTACTTGACTTTGGCCCTGACCACAGCCTCTAGAAGGTGTGGTTGTCCTCCGCATGCCTGTTTCCCATTCCAAGCTCTGTAGTTCTCAGTTGCAGGGAACTATTTGGCTGATTACCCTCTGAGCCTTCCTCATCTACACACCTTGCTTCCTGGGTCTGCGCAATAGCCTGCTAACTATGCGCTCTGCATTCAGCCTTGTCCGTCCAATTCATTTACCATCCTGTGGCCAGAATGATTTTCTAAAATGACGGTCTGAACTCACATGTATCATTGGCTCTGGGTATTAAGTGTTCTGTTGCCGCTGTAACAAATCACCAATTTCAAGGCTTACACCAACTTATACTCATTATATTTCTGAAGGTCAGATGTCTGACATGCGTTTCTGGGCTACAGTCAGGTGTCAGCAGGGCTGCATGCTCCAGAGGAGAAACCACTCCCTTGCTTTCCAACTTTTGAGACTGTCCACATTCCTTGGCTCCAGGCCCCCTTCCACCACCACCCAAGCTAGCCAAGGCAAGTCAAGTCCTTCTGGAATCACATCTCTCTGGCCTCCTCTCTTACTTCTCCCTTCCACTTTAAGGATCTGTAGGATTATATTAGGTCCACCTGGACAATCCAGGTGATAATCTCTTTATCTCAAGATCAGCAACTGTATTTCTACCTACACACTTAATCACCTTTGCCCTATAAGGTAATTTATTCACAGCGTCCGGGGATTAAAATATGGACATCTGGGGAACATTATTCTGCCTACCACACTCCATTCCTCCCCCCACCGCCAGAATAGCTTTGCTGATGCCTCTCCTTTCATTTGGGGGTTTGAGGCCCCTTCTCTCTTCCTATTCTGGCATTTTCACACTGGACTGTTGGTCCTGGTCACACACTGACTCCCTTGCTGGACCAAGGGCACTTGAAGGCAAGGACCATGTCTGTCTTATTTGCTGCTGTACATCCAGCCTTGACCCAGTGGCTGAAACACACACTAGGGCTCAATAAGCACTTATTCAACGAATGAATGAATCAATGAATGAATGTCTCCTAGCTGAATGGATATGTATGAGAGACACCCCATCCAGCTGCGGTACTGCAATCTCCTTTCTGTGCAGCCTGAGTCATAGCCTCATTCAGGTCTCCCTCCCTATCCACCTACCCCCCCTCTTCTCTCGTTATCTAGTATCAGAATAATAAGCATCATTTATAAGCTAATATCTCCTGATGCTTTACAACGTACTAGGCATCAGTCTAAGGGTTTTATCTCATTTCACACAGCAATCCTGGGAGCTAAGTACTCTTCTTCTAATGTTTTTTTGTTTTTGTTTTTGTTTTAATAAGGGAGGTGAAGAATAAAGAGATTAATAAGTGCACAAAACTAGTAAGCTGGACTTTGAACAATTAAATTCCATGTTCTTAAAGACTATGCAAAAAGATGCTAGTAATGTTTAATTTTGCCCCTCAATGCAATGCTGAAAAGTAAAAGTTGACTCACTGAAAATACCAGTGCTGACTGAATGTGCCAGATGGATGCCCACATTAATAACGGTAACTGCTCTTTATTGAATACATGCCATGCGTTAGGTGCTCGGCAGGATTTGGATTTGTTTCTCACTTTTTTTTGCCATAGACTGAATGTCTGTGTCCCAGCCCCCTAACTCCGCATGTTGAAACCTAATGCCCACTGTGATGGTATCTGGAGGTGGGGCCTTTGGGAGGGGATTAGGTCATGAGAGTGGGATGAATGCCCTTAGGAAAGAGGCCCCAGTCGTCCCCTCCACCAAGAGTGAACCAGGAAACAGATCCTCAGCAGACACTGAATCTGCCAGCGCCCGGAACTTGGGCTTCCCAGCCTCCAGAGCTCGGAGAAATAACATGTTCGTGGCTTAAGCCACGCAGTTGATGGTATTTTGTTAGAGCAACCCCACCAGACTGAGACATTTCTAACATCTTGCAAAGTCATCATTATGATCTCAATGATGGAGGTGAGGAATCTCAGTCTCAGTGAGGTGAGGTCACTTCCCTAGGCTCACACACAGTGAGGGCATCAATGACACCCCACCCCCCCCAGCCGTGTACACACTTCCTCCTGCCCCGCCCTCACGTGTCTGCAGGTGTGCGTGAACACACGGGCACGCGCACTCACACACATACACTGTGCGGCCCAGCTTACACATTGCACACGCCTTCCGTCTCTAAATGCAAAACCACCTCCACCAGCCGCACCAAACTCACTTAAGCATTCCAGGCATGGCTGCTACCAACTCTTGCCCTGGTAATTGCAATCCCTGAAATTGAAGGAAATTGCAGGCTAGAGAAACATTATCTTCTCTTCATCCCCTTCGCCCTCGGTCTCCTTGCCTGCTGTGTCAGCACAGGGACCCCTCATTGTGTCCTGATGCCGGGAACAGGCCCGATCGCTGTCGCTGGGGCCTCTGGAGCTGCTCGCTGAACTTCTCCCACCAGTTCTCAAGGGAAGGAGTCAAAGGCCCCGAGAGGCTGGGGTGGCAAAAGTTTGACACCACTAGGCCCCATCTCTGCTTTTCAGATGCTATACTGAGATCTGAAGAGGAGAATTAGCCTGGCCCCACATCCGCCAGACAGAGATGCGGACCTACAAGCTGCCTCGGAACCCAGATCTGTAGGGTCTGAGTGAGGAAGAAGCATCCCTTGGTCCGAGGTGGCGGCTGAGCCTCTGAGCCGAGATGGCTGGCTCTCTGCAGCCACAGGCCCCCGCTGCACGCTGAGGTTACACCCCCTCCGTTCCAGAAAGGGTCTAGCTGCTTATGTGATAGCAGTCAAAGACAGAAGCCAATATCCCTGCACCTTTAAAACCATTTCAACTGCAATTAGGATCTTCAGATTCTGGTGTTCGGGGCCTTCTCTGTTCCCAGGGCACCCCGACCCCCACACCTCCATTCACGTCTGTCTCAAGGGCCTAGCTTAACAGCAGACACAGAATAAGTGCACTAAAGCCCTTGCTGAATGGGTCCAAGCGTCAACCAGGGACTCTCCCTGAATCCTGGCATGTGTTCTCACCATTCCTCACGTACCCCCCAGTCCTGCCCTGGACAGGGAGCCAGCTCTGTGAGGCTGTGCCGATAATTTGCTGGGTGGCCTTCAGCAAGTCCCTTCCCAACTCTGGGGGTCTTTTAAGCCCTGGGGTCATTTCTTTGATGAAAACAGGTGTCCCCAAATGGCTCTAGCACGGAAGGCTAAGAAGGAGTTCTGGAGAGGGGGAGCCCTGTTCCCCGGGGGCACTCTGTGTCTCCTTTCTCACCTTGGAAGCGAACTTGTGGCCATACACACCTGAGTTGACCTCGTGGATCCAACTCCCATCCCCTACGTGGCTCTGCTTGGACAGAACGTTGAACCTTCCCAGGGCCTCTGTTCGCTCATCAGGAAAATGGGAATCATAGTCATCCTAGCCTTACATGCTTGTTGTAAAGAGTGAAAGAGCCCATAATCCGAACTGCTTAGAAGGCCTGACAAGAACAGGCTCTTGATAAATGGTAGCTTATTATTGCTGTGGAGCAGTTTTATTTAACATTCTCGAAAAGCCTGTCTTGATTAGGAGAAAGGAAGATGCAAATTTTAGAGCTGGGATGGACCTCAAATTCTTTTCTTTTCCTCTTCCCAGGCAGCAGATACAGCTTGTCCAAGTCACATGATAGGACTATAATGAGAACCCAGGACAGGTGGCTACTAATTTGGAGTTCTTTCCTTTCTATCCTGGGATTCTTTTTTTTTTGGCTGGTGGATTTGATTTTTTTTCCCTACCTCATACCCTATCCCTGACATCTAGGAGAGTTGTTAATGCTAAAGGCCATGTCCCTGGCACCGTACGTTGAACACCTCTCTTCCTACCACAGTATATACCGAAACTGCTGTGGGTATGACTATTCTCCCCACACTGGGAATGGAGACTTTAACTGTGTCTTCTCTCTCCTCCAGTTCCCAACGGTGCATTACGTACATAAAAGACTCTCAAAAGTGTTTGTGAAATTGAACATCCAGTAGGTTGGATTCCAAATTTTAAATAAAAAAAGATATTTCAAAACTCCTAACTTAAAGCAACAAATAGGGAAAATAAAAGCCACATTTTAACTAACCACACGGCATCAATGCATTTATAACTTCATTTCTTGTAGTAGTTAGAGAAATTTTCTTTTCTTTTCTTTCTCCTTCTCTCTCTCCTTCCTTCCCTCCTTCCTTCCTTCCTCCCTCCCTCCCTCCCTTCCTTCCTTCCTTGTTAACATTTAAAACCAAGCCATGAGGTGCATTTTAGAATCAGAACACATGGTCTAGAAACAGCTGTTTCTGGTGTGAATTTGTGGCAGGGGTCATATCTCTGAAAGTTTCTTCTTCCCTTTTGTCTTTCCCCTTCTCCCTGGGGCACCTTGCAAGTCTTTCCATATAGCCACCTCTAATGAGCTTTGCAAAATGAGAAACCTGCTGCAGTAGAAGAAAATCTAATATCAATTGCTTTGTTGTTTGCTCCCTCTCCTCTTTCTCTCTCTTTTTTTATTAGTCATTAGCAATGGAGAAAGAAAACACCCAAAGGCAGTAAAAAGGCAGCAATACTTGCACGTGCTTTCTGCAAGACTGAGCTAATGAGGAGCCCTGACCATCTCTCATAGCCCTTCTTTTTCAATTTCAATAGATCTGACATCAGTTGCAACTAAATCCAGAACTCAGCTAGTGTGGACATTAGCTAGTTTACATCATAACCAAAGTGAAGTGTAGGTACTGTTACAGGACAATTGGAAATGGGTTTAAGTGCTCCTTAAAACCAATGAATGTCAAGACTTAAAAAGGGCATAGCAAAACAAAAGTCTAAATAATGAACACCATTTGGGGTCTTTTCAAAATGTGATACCAAAATATAATTCAGTTCAGTTCCCAAGACCCTAGCTCTAGCTTCTAGCCTTGCTAGTTACTGAATAGGTTGTCATATGTCCATTTGACATGGCCATGCTGAGCCTCGGGCTTGTCTATAATAATCCTACCCACACGCAGTGAGAAGGGTTGTATTAAACTCCAACTCTTACCGGGTGCGTGATCCTGAGTGAGTTACTTCATTTTAGGACCCTCAGTTACCTCATTTGTAAAATGAAGAACAGAACAGTATCTACTTTTATAGACTCAATTATGAGGATCAAAAGGGGCAAGGGATCTAAACAGCCTGGTATATATGTAACTATGTGCTGGTTTCTATTTATTTCCCAGTAAGAAGGGCAGGATCAAAGTCTTGCCTCTTGGATAGACTTGCCTCTGTCACTGGATAAACCTCAGCTTCCTCATTTATAGTAAGACTAACGGTGCTGGTGATTCTAACCTGTCGTACAATTAAATGAGATGACAAATACAGAATGACATCTGTCGCATCATACTATGCATTCTATAATGTTAATTACCATTATTACTATTGATAATAGGAATGTGATGTGGGTTTTTAAAAAACAATATATAGTGGGGGCGCCTGGGTTGGCTCAGTCAGGTAAGCGTCCAACTCTTGACTTCGGCTTAGGTCATGATCTCAGGGTTGTGAGATCAAGGCTCACATCAGGCTCTGCACTCAGCAGGGAGTCTGCTGGAGATTCTCTCTCTCCCTCTCAGCCTCCCCCCACTGGCGTGCTCTCTCTCTCTCTCAAATAAATAAATAAATAAATCCTAAAAGAATATTATACAGTATTAAATCTCAAAGAATCAATAACAGTGGCAACAAAAATTCCTGAAACTAACATGTGATTATGGCAAAATTACAGAATACAAGGTTAATATATGAAAGTAAAATTCTTTCCTATATGACAACAATGAACAATTGGATTTGAAATTAAAAATACAATACCATTTGCAGTGGCATCCAAAAAAATGAAATAGGTATAAATCTAACAAAATACATACAAGATCTATATGAGGAAAGCTTCAAAACTGATGAAAGTGATAAAAAATCTAAATAAATGGAAAGATAGTCCACATTCATTCTCGTCTTGTCAAATGTCAGTTCTTGCCAAATTGATCTACAGATTCAACACCATTCCAATCAAAATCCCACTAAGTTATTTTATAGAGATCGACAAACTAATTCTAAAGTTTATATGGGAAGGCCAAAGACCCAAAACAGCCAACACAAAATTGAAGGAGAAAAATAAAGTTAGAGAACTGACATTATCTAACTTTAAGACTTATTATAAAGCTACAGTAATCAAGACAGTATGGTATTGATGAAATCAGACAAATAAATTAAGGAACAGAATGGAGAGCCCAGAAATAGACCCACACAAATCTAGTCAACTAATCTTTGATAAAGGAGCAGAAGCAATTCAATGGAGAAAGGATAGTTTTTTCAAAAGAAAAAAATGGTGCTGGAACAAATAGACATCCACATGCCAGGGGGGAAAAAGAAAATCTAGACACAGAACCTACACCTTTCACAAAAAAAATTGGCCCCAAATGAATCACAGAACTGAATGTAAAACACAACAGTATAAAACTTCTAGAAGACAATATCAGAGAAAATTTTGGTGATCTTGGGCTTGTGGATATGTTTTTAGATACAACGCCAAAAAGCACAATCCATTAAAGAACAAAAAAGGGTATGTTGGGCTTTATTAAAATTAAAAACTTCTGCTCTGTGAAAGACACTGTTAAGAAAATGAAAAGACAAGGCACAGATTGGGAGAAAATATTTGCAAAACACATATCTGATAAAAGACTTGCATCCGAATTATACAGAGAACACTTAAAATTCCACAATAAGAAAACAAACAACCAGATTTAAAAAGGGGCAAAAGAGCTGAGCAGACGTAGCACCAAAGAAGATACAGAGATAGCAAAGAAGCTTATGAATACATGCACAACACATGTCATTCCGTAATTGCAAATTAAACAACAATGAGATACCACTCCATAACTGTTGGAAAGGCTACAATCTAAAGCACTAACAAGACCAAATGCCGGTGAGGATGTGGACCAAAAGGAAGAGTTCATTGCGGGTGGGAATGCCAAATGGTACAGCCACTTTGGCAGGTAATCGGGCAGTTTCTTACAAAGCCAAACATACCCTTACTACACAATTCAGCAGCTGTGCTCCTTGATGTTTACCCAAGTGAGTGGAAAACGTGTCTGCACAAAACCCTGCACATGAATGCTTATGGCGACCTCATTCATACTTGCCAAAACTTGGGAGCAACCAAGTTATCCTTCAATAAGGAATTGGATCAACAAACCACAGTGCATCTATACATGTGATAGTTTTTAGCAACAATAAATGAGTTATCAAGCCACACAAAGAGAGAGAACTTAAAATGCATATTGCTCCACGTAAAAAGCAGGTCTAAAAGGGCCACATACTACATGATTCCAACTATACTGCATTCTGGAAAAGGTAGTCATGAAAGCAGAGAAAAGATCAGTGGCTGCCAGGAGTTTGGGAATAGAGATGGAGGGATGAGTAGGTGGCACCAGGGGATCTCTAGGACAGTGAAACTATTTTGTATGACATTGTAATGGTGGCTCCATGACATCATGCATTTGTCAAAACCCACAGAATGCACAACACAAAGTATACTATGCTCTTTATTTAATATTGTATCCGTATTAGCTCATCAATTGTAGTAAATATACCCCACCAATGCAAGATGTTAATGATAGGAGGAACTGTACGGTAGGTGTGGGGGGGGGGTATTGAGGGTAATGGGAATTCTGTACTTTCTACATAATTTTTCTGCAAATCTAAAACTGCTCTAAAAAATTCTGTTAACTAAAATAATAATAATATGCCTAGGCAAGATAGCTGTGGCATTAACTTTTATTGGTCTAGTGGCTTCCACCTATTTTTGTAGATAATGTTTAACTGGAACAAAGTTATATCCATTTATTTATATGTTGTCTATGGTAGCTTTCGTACTCGAATGGCACAGTTGAGAAACGGTGGTACAGTGTGTGTGTGGCTCACAAAGCTGAAAATATTTGCTATCTGGCCCTTCAGAGAAAATTTTGCCGACTCCTGTTTAGACTGAGAAGTGCATTGAGAAGTAGTTCAGTTTAATTACCTAATAAATTCTGGAATCCTTACTACCATATCATCCATCCCAAGAGGCACAGTTGCCTAGTCTAACCTCTCCAGCTGGTATGAACTTCTGCCCATTAATCTTGGCATTAGAAACAAGCCTCTTTTCCTCTCTCTGCTATTCCTGTGATTCACCCAGCCCACTCTTTCTGATTTAGAAATAGGACGTCAGAGTAGAACTTGGGCATCCACCATTGCTCTCAGCCTTCTTTCACAACCACAGTTTTGACACAATCTCAGCCTGCTTCTGAACTTCCTGGTAATTGACCTTTCTGTTCATCCCCACTTCCCCAGACCCTGCTTCTGATTTTTAGTTTCAATGCCAGAAAGAGTTGCCCCATTTAAATGGAAAAGGAAGTTGACCCTTGAACAGGGCAGGGCAGAAAGGCATCAACCCCCTGAGCTGTCAGAAATCTGCATATAGGGTGCCTGGGTGGCTCAGTTGGCTAAGCGACTGCCTTCGGCTCAGATCATGATCCCAGAGTCCCTGGACTGAGTCCCACATCGGGCTCCCTGCTCAGCGGGGTGTCTGCTTCTCCCTCTAACCCTCTCTCCTCTCATGCTCTCTCTCACTCTCTCTCTCTCAAATAAATAAATAAAATCTTAGAAAAAAAAATCTGCATATAACTTTTGACTCCCCAAAACCTTTACCAATAGCCTATATTGACTACTATTGGCTTACCGATAACATAGTCAATGAATGCATATTTTGTATGTTATCTGTACTATATACTGTATTCTTATAATCAAGTAAGCTAGAGGAAAGAAAATGTTCTTAAGAAAATCATAAGGAAGAGAAAATATATAGTGCTGTACTGTATTTATCAGAAAGGAAAAGAAAAAAAACACCTCATATAAGTGGACCCATGCAGTTCAAACCCATGTTGTTCAAGGCTCCACTTTAGGCAAAATGATGGCCCCCCAGAAATATCCAGGTCTTAATTCCTGGAACCTGTGAACGTTACCTTATGCTATGGACTGAACTATGTCTCCCCACAAAATTCATAATTAAAAATCTTCACAATATCTCCCAGTACCTCAGAGTATGTCTGCATTTGGAGACAGGATCTTGAAAGAAGTGATTTAGTTAAAATGGGGCTATCAGGGTGGGACCTAATCCAATCTGTCTGGTGTTCTTTTAAGAAGGGAAATTCTGGACACAGGGAGATACCGAAGATGCAGGAGGAAGACCAGGTGAGAACACAGTAAGAAGGCGGCCATCTGCAAGCCAAGAAGAGAGGTCTGAGAAGAAACCAAACCTGCCAACACCTTTGTCTTCGACTTCCAGCCTCCAGAACCAAACATGAGGAGATAAATATCTACTGTTTAAGCCACCCAGTCTCTGGTATTTTGTCACGGCAGCCTCATACGGCAAAAGGGACTTTTCAGAGCAACAGCTCCTAGTCTAACCTGCCCATCCACATTAAATTAAGGCCCCTAAAATCAGGTTATCCTGGATGATCTGGGTGGGCCCTACTGTCATCACACATGTCCCTGTAAGAAGGAAACAGGGATGTGCCTACAGAAGGGGCAGAAAGTGACGTGGAGGTGGGAGGAGAGATGGCAGTGATGTGACCACAGGCCAAAGAATGCCAGCGTATGGAAAAGAAAGCACCAGATTCTCCCCAGAAGCTTCTAGAAGGAACTCCTCCTCATACCTTGACTTTAGTTCCATCAGGCTCAGGTAGGACTTCTGGCCTCCAGAAGGGTGACAGAAGAAATGTATGTTGTTTTAACTACAAAGTTTGTGGTAATTTGTTACAGCAGCCGTGTGAAACTAATACACGTACCTTCTCAGATAAATACCATTTTTGGTTTAGCTTGGTCTCCAGACCCCTCTTTCTCCAGGGATACTCAGCTCTTAAGCAGGAACGGGAGAGCTGCTTCACCAATTCCTTCTCCAAGGAAGTACAGCATGTTCATAGAACCAATATTTCTAGGAGCTCTGAGGAACACAAGCTTTGGCATTAGCCAGCATTGCGTTTGAATTCCCACTCCACAAAGTGCTAGTCTACATGGTCTTTGGCATAATATTTAACCCACTGAAACCTCAATTTCAGTCAGTGAATGGGGAACAAACTACCAGTCCTCTAGGGGTGTTGTGAACATTTTAAATGACAATAGTTAAAACCTTCTAGAATAAGGTAGGTTCTTAATGTTCTCAGTAAGTAATTGTGACGATTGCTATCATTACCCGTGTTGGACTCTCCATGAATTTGGAGTCTACCCAATTTTCTCTTCTCAAAGCTTATAAGGGACTTTGTAAACCATGGTTTGGGGCTGAGCACTGGTACCAATCCCATGAGTTTGTACCAGCAACTCCTCTCTCAGTCATGGGTATCCCTGGCTATCTGTGCGATGCTTAGAGTCAAAAAAGCATGGTCATCGATGACAGCAGTTCTGCTATTTGTCACTAAAGGGAGGTTGAGCAGCTTCCCTTCAGAGAGGCTAAGTGACTCCTCCAAGGTCACACAGCTAATAAATGATCACTCTGGGATTTAAGTCCAGGTTTCCGAAGTGCTATCTGCTTTGCCACACTGCATCTCACCTGCTAGACCTGTCTCTCCAAATTCTAAAGCCCCAAACACAGGGCTCCCCCCTACAGCACCTCCTGAACTGGGGGCGGGCGTTTCCTGTTCATAAGGCCAGACTCCCTCCTTCCGTCTTCGGGGGCAGCTCCTAGTAAGGAGACAGCTGGGAGGACTCCAGGCAGGTGGTGGGAAACCCTGAGGCTCTGTGCCCTTGTGTCGGGAGAATGTGGTGACACACCTAGGAGTCCGCCCTCCCCGCAGGAAACCAGGAAACCAGCAGTTACCCAGAGTGCCTTCCCGCTCTGTCAGCAATCCAGACCATATGGCTAATTAGCTAAAATTTGCGACCACATCTGTGATGCTATTTCTCTTTTTGGCATGTGTGAACTTAATTACTGCAGCCATGGGAAGCTCCTAGCCCACTGGGAGTGTGGGGGGCATGAGGGTCACAGAGAATGCCCATGGCTCAGGGAAGGGATGTGTGGGTGGTCGAGGGTCTGAGAAATGGAGAACAGAGAGGGCCACTTGATCCGCCGAGGATGGGGTTTTTATGTCGTTGCAATGAGGCTGGGACACAATGTCACAAGGCCCCATCTGTGTATGCTGGCAAGCATCCTCAAAAAAAGGCCAGCCGCCCTGTACAGTGAAACGTAGAGTTCATTATCTGGTCACCCACTGTCGTTCAGTTCTATCCTCAGTCACTGCACAGAACATCTGTCTCCCAGAACATGGGAGAAAGTGTCCAAGAAAGAAGGCTGATCAGTCCAATGAATGAATGTGCCCTTCTGAGGCTTTGTTTCCTCATCTGTAGAATGGATCATAAAAGTCATATTCTACCATTCTGTCAGGATGAAATGAAATCAAACACATGCAGTAGGTAGCACAGTCCCTGACATAATGATGTGTAGTCAGCAATAACTGAATGAATGAATGAATGGATGGCTGAATCAAAGAGACACCGAATGTCAGCACTGGAAGAAGCCTGAGGGATCGGAACCCAGTCCAGTCCTCCCACTGTGCCTCAGTTGCCTTATCTGTAGAATGGGGACAATACAATCTCCCCCCCCCCCCCCCACCGGCATTAGGTTACTTGAGGAGTAAAAGACATAACAATATGCAGACCTTTTAGAATAGTGCCTGGAATGGGGCCAGCTCAGGAAACACTGCTGCTGGGGTTGGGAATGATAATAAAATGCGGAAGCTTGCTGCTGGCAGGGAAAGGGCTTTGCCCAAACAACAGCAGTTTGTGGTATATCCTGGACTGTAACACAGGGCTCCTCCTCTCCACCCGATCTGCTGTGTTTGAGCAGCACGGGCCAGCACCATGCTCAGAGTGCCCAAGCTCAAAGCACCGACGTGTGCCAGCTCTCAGGGGTCACGGGTATAAGGAGGGAGACAGAGCCCTCCCCTTTGGGGAACACTCAGACTAAGGAGTAAGTCAGAGCCCAGGGGTGATCTGACCAATGTCACAGAAGAGCCTTGCCCTTCATGGGGACTCTCGGGGCTCCCGCATACGGTTTTGCGGATGGCACCATTGCTAAGAGGGAAAACAGCGATCAAAGCCAGCTCTGCTCAAAAGCCACACTCAGTGTCCATGCAGGGGTGTGTCTGCCCCGAGAAGGCTCTTTTTTCTGATTCGTACACAGGTGTTCTGTAGGTGACTGTGGCCTTGGAGCTTTCTCTGGGGTCAGTGGACAGCTTGGGGGCTGGAGAATGGGAAGCCTCAGAACACGGGGGCAGAGGTTCCGAAGAGCAGGACTAGTGTCTGTCTTACTCATCTTTCTATCCCTATTGCCCAGTACAGTGACCGGACTCGTGGACACTCAAGGCAATACTTGTTGAATAAATGAACCACTGTATCCCTACCATCAATCCTAGATACTACCATGTGCTAGGAGCTCAGTGCACGCTGGATAAACGTATGACTGAAATAGCAGCAGCAGAAGTGTGCATGGGAAAAACGCTGATTTCCTAAACTTGCACTCTAGAGTAATAGTAGCTAACTTATTGAGCAGTGACTCCGTCCAGGCCTAATACACAGAGCTGTATATGCATTATCCCTTCAAGTCTCACAAGGGCCTGACAGGAGGGTACTATGACTGCGTGCAATGTACAAATGAGAGCACAGGGGCTCAACAAGGCCCAGGGATTTGCCAGTGGGCACAAGGCTCCTAAGGAGCACCATTGCCATTATAAGTGGTGTTTCGTTGCCTCCATTTTTGTGTGGGTTCTGGAACTTTCCCACCCTCACCGCTCTTTCCCCTAGGCTTTGGAATCTCTCTCCCTCTGGCCCAACGCTGACCTAATAGATCATGAGGCCTGTGTCTGACTCTGTGCCCCAGCCTCCCCTTCCCTGCCTGGGGCCGGGGCCCTTCATGGCATCACTTGTGAGTGTGAGCAAATGTTGGGGAGGAGAAGGAATGAACCAGTGAGTGAGGGGTGGTGTGAGGACAGCACATAGGAGGTGTGATTTCCCGCCAGAGCAGCAAACTTCACACTCAACGTTTCCTTCGGAGCCTGGTCTGCAACGCTCTTTGGCCTCTGGGGGGCGCCAGGTAAACATATTCACTCATCACCCAATGGCCACCAGTGCCCTTTTTAACCACCAGGCTCCCCCTCCGGAGTCCTTAGGTTGATGAGTGAGATATCAGGAGACCTACCACTCCCTCTGTCTGCTACACTATTCCCCTCCACTTGCGCACACCTTCACTTTATTCAGATCTGTGGTTTACTGTCACCTCCTCCGAGAAGCCTGCCATGACCATAAGAAAAACTTTCCAATTCCTTAACCTGCTTTATTCTTCTTCCTATTCCTGACTACCACCAGAAATGCATGTCAGTTTTCTCTTGGCTGCCTTCATGTCCCCATGAAGGTTAGCTCTATGAGGGCAAGGACCTTATCCGTCTTGTTAACTGCTATTTTACCAATATCCAGAAAAGCCCCTGACACAGAAAAGTGCCTGACATGTATTTATGAAATGACTGGAAGGGTGGTTGGAGAGCCTCGGGTCTGTTATTTAAACATCTGTTTAGCCTCTGACATTCTCTTTCTTTCTTATTCTCTGGAGCTGGCTTCTTTATCAATCGGGCAAGATACAGAAACCAGACGTGACACCTCCCTGAATGTATAAAAAGGGCCATCGGGCTAAGTTTAGGAACTTGCCAAAACAGAAGGTGTTATGATTATGATTATGATTATGATTAAACACCTGTGTGCACATTTTGTGGACACAGGCCTGTTGCCCTGTCTGAGCATTAAGAGCTCAGGTCCCTGCCAAGGGCTCCCCACCTTGCGAGGGCGGGGGCACACAGCCTAACCTCAAAGCGCCAACCTTTGCCATGCCCGAGACAAGGGCCTTCCCTAAGACAAGTCGGGGCAGGGGCAAGGTAGCATTAGGGCTGGTTTTGAACAGGCAAGCAACGGATGGGTTTTTTTGTTTGTTTGTTTGTTTTTGACAGCACCATTTGGTGGCACCGATATCGGGTACATCATTTTGCTTTATTGCCTCTTACACAAAACCAAAGTAATGCTAACACCAATCTTAGAGGGCGCTGGCGAGGATGGCATGAAAGCACTTTTGCAGATGCAGGAGGAGAAAGCCGGCCTGGGCAGTTCAGAGTTGATTGACTGCTGGGAGCCATGGGAGGATTTGGAGCAGGGTAGAGAGAGGCACACTACGAAATCATCTTTGGGGAGCAAATCCGGTCGTGTGTGCAGCCAGGCTGGGTCTCCGGGTTCCTTTTCCCCTTCCCGAGCGTGCCTCGGGAAGTGGGGAGGGGAGAGAGGTAGAGTCTGCAGGGTGGGCATCCCCCTTCCACGCATGCAGGAGGTAGTGGGGGTGGTGGGGAACGGGCCTGGGTGACAGGCACCACTTGTAGCACCCCGATTAGCTGGGAAAATGCAAATCTGCACTTCCTTCCCCGCCGCAGCTAACAAGATAATGAATATTTTCATCAGCTGCAGAGAATACAAACATCTGTAGGAACACCAAACCTACTCTCAGGGGTGGGGGGAGGAGGGGAGGACGCGGAGGTGGGGAAAGCAGCTTCTCAGCAGTTTTAGGGAAAGGAGATGTTGGAAGGGCGGCTGGGGACAAGGAGCCCTGGCTGGTGCCTACTGCACGTGGCACGGTGGGAAATCAGTTAACTGTCTGCTGCGTCCTATTCCTGCTGCCCTTTTGGGATTGATGCCTGGTCCCATGTGGACTTTCCATCCCCCACCCATCTATGCACCTGCACTTGCAGCCATTCCTCCCTGTCTGTCCACATAGCTATTCAACAAACATTTACTGACTCCTACTGTGTGCCAGGCAGGAACCTAGGCTCTAGGGGATAGAGGTAAATAAGACATCCCTTGTCCTCAAGAAGCTCATCCATTCTAGCAATCTAGTTGGAGAGACATACATGGGAACACATCCACCTATTGAAGGAGGGCTCTGATAGAGCAGACAGCAAAGAAGTATCACCCAAATCTTCCAGAGGAGTGGTGTTCAAGGGAGACTGTTTGGGGGGAGGTGACAGACCTCTGAGGCAAATTAAGAATGAACTGGAGTATTTGAGGCAGAGAAAGTGGAAGAGCATTCCAGATACAGGGAACAGCATGCGCAAAATCAGGAAAGCAAGAAGAACCCCAGGGAACTCAGGGAGCCAAAAGCAGCTCAGGAGAAACAGATGACACCAAGCAAGGCCAGGACCAGGAGCAGTGATACAGGAAGTCTGAGAGGCAAGCTTGAGCCCGTTTATGTGGAGTCTTGTCCGCCACACTAAGGAGCTGAATTTTATCTTGGGCATGACACGAAACTTTTGGCAAATTTTGAGCAGAGGAGTGACAGGATAAGATGTTGCATTTTGGGAAGATCACTCTGGCTGCAGCTTGGAGAATGGATTCAGAAGTAAGAGTGGGAGGGGAGTCAGGGGGCTGTTGAGGATTTTGGAGGCAGCCTGGCCCTTACGCAATATTCACAGGGGCCTGTTCTCTGGGGGCGGGAGATGTGGGCAGGAGCAGATATTGGCCTGCGCCGCTGAGCAGGCTCTGTGCCTGCAGAGTACAAGGAGCTACCCATCATACCCCCTTCTGGGACTTTCACTGAAGAACAAATGAGATCCTGTGTGTCAAAGTGACCTAAAGGCCTAAAGCACTGTAGAAATAGGAGTTATTGGTTATTTAACTAGAGCCGTCCTATTGGGCCTGATCATTACTTCCTCCTTTTGGCTTTCATTCCCATCACTGATATCCAGAAACATAAAGTAGTACAAACTTGGAGCCTCAAGGCTCCAATGTTGCCCCTCACTGTCTGTGAACCTGGAAGGTTCCCTGAAGCTCTGTGCTTCAGTTTCTGCATCTCTGATCGGGGATAATACTCTTCTCTGCACTTATTCTTTAGTACTCTCAAGAGGACTAATCGGGACGGCTGACACTCCAGTGTTTGACAAACACATATCTTTAGCAACTTGAGTGGAAAGTGGGTGTGAACCCCTATCCACTGAGTAACCCCTGGGCTCCAAAATGTAGATTAGTGGTTTGGTCTGTGGGCCAAATCTAGCCCTCTGCCTGGTTTTTGTACAGGCCATGGTGTTTTGTTTTTTTTTTAAGATTTATTTTAGAAAGAGTGAGTGTGGGGAGAGGAAGAGAGAGAAGGAGAGAGAAACTTTTACAGGCTTCGCGCTGACCTCAGAGCCCGATGGAGGAGGGGCTCGATCTCAGGACCCTGAGACCCTGACCTGAGCGGAAACCAAGAGCCAGATGCTTAACCGACTGCACCACCCAGGGGCGCAGGCTATGAATGATTTTTAATTCTCAAATGCTGCGGGAAAAATCAAAGCAAGAATAATATTTTGTGTGACATGTAAAAATTCTATGACATTCAAAACTTAGTGTCCATAAACAGAGTTTTACAGGAACACACGCACTACACACCGAGCAGACCGGTGGAGGGATGCATTCGTTTGTATGATGTCCGTGGCTTTTTTCCTACTGCAGCCGCGGAGCTGGTTATCTGCACCAGAGATCACCCAACCCCAGAGCTCAGTATATTCACTATCTGGCCCTTTACCAAAAAAGTTTTCTGACCCCTCCTTTAGATACACTAACTTGAGTACTGCCGATTGTTGCAGCCCTACGAGGCAGGGATTTTGTTTCCTCTCTATTTATAGATGGGGAAACGGAGGCCCAGAAAAACCAAATCAGTTGCCCAAAAAGACACAGAATGAAAGCTGGCTCTGCTCCATGACTACTTTATTTCAGAGTCCATTCTCTTTTTACCCCATCCTGATTCTTCTCCCATAAGGGGCCAATCCCCCTCCTTCTCTCAAGACACCCAGGAATCATGGGTCTGCCAGACTCTAAACTCACTGAGGGTAAAGACTAAGGCAGCCTCGTATCCCACACCATGCAATGTCCACTATGTGCCTGACACATGGAGGTGCTTGATAAAGATCTCTCGCTACTCTGGACACATGTGGCTGGGGGTGGCTGTTCTGTTTCATCGCCTACCCCTTACCCCGGCATTCATGGTTATCAGCCACTAATTTATAAGATATACTCCTTTTCTCCCTTCTTTTTTGGAAGTGAGTATAAATCTGCCCCCGAATGCAGCCAGTTGGAGATGTTTGCACCCTCTGCTCACTTTCTCGACAGGAGCCTAGCCGTGAGGGCCTGCTGCTTTGTGGCAAGCAGCTCCTGCGATCAATACCAGCCTACCTCTTCCTCCGGCTGCAAGGCGGCTCGGGGCCCTTGAAGGCCATCTTCAAATATCCCCAATTCCTACTTCTCCAGGCAACCTTCCCCATGCGGACTTCCTGCAAACAGGCCTGAGAAAATATCGGCCGAGGGTAGAGCACGGAGAGGAAACACTGCCTGTGTTTGGGGACGTGGAGTCTACCAGCTGGACCTGGTTTCTCACTGCCTCCCAACGATCTGCTGTGTGACCTCAGGCAAGATTTCCTTGCCTTTCTGAGCTTCGGTTTCCTTGTAAGGAAAGCGTGGCTGCCAAAGCCAGGCTGTCGGGGTTATAGAGAGGACTGAAAAGGAAATACTAGGTGGAGAAAGTGCCTCGCAGCTCCTGGCCCACAGGAGATACTCAGGGAGCTCTACTGTCCTGCAGTTCCCTTTCCTATAACATGCAAAGCTCTGCGCCAGGCCCTAGGGAGCGGGGGCGTGGGATGGAGGTAGGGGAAAAAAAAAACAAACAACCAGTTTACAACAGCACCAGGCAAGGTAAGAGGGCTACAGAGGGAGCCCGGAGAAAGAGACACAAGAACGTAACTTTTACTGAGGATCCCCTGGGTCAATTTGTGCTGGCTCCTTCTCTTATAGAACCTCTTCATGCTCCCAGTGTCCCTAGTACGTAAGGAGCATTCTCTCTGTGACATGGATAGGAAAGCTGGTCAGAGAAATAATGTGACTGTCCAAGGCCATACGGCTAGTGTATCAAGCCCTGTGATGTTCCACCCAGGTCCCCCTTTAGCTAAGGACCTGTCTCAACTCTGGACATGCTGTTAGTATGCAGCCTTCAGCTGTCAGCCCTTTCAGGGACTGTTTTGGCCGCAGAGAGCTGCCTCGCCCAAGCTCTGCCCCTGCCAAGGATGGCCTGCACCCATAGCTGCTCACCGCAGGGGTATAAAGGCGTAGACGTCTCGGCCCACTGTGGGCCAATGCCGAAGGGCCATTCCAGCCCAGTGCCACCCATGGGTCAGCTGAAGCTGTGATGCACCTGCAGGGCAGGCAGCCCACCATCTGCCTGGTCCTGTTTCCACGCGTGTCAATCCCAGGCCACTCCTTTGTAAGCAGGTTGAACCCAGATGCTGCTTCCTTAGCAAACCCACGTGCAAGGACAGCTAGTAAGTGATGGAGCTAACACCTGGACCATTTCTGTTTCGGTTTCAGGTGGAACGTCTTCCTGCGGATAACTGTACAACTAAAGCCATTCACCTGTTCACGTCTTCACCAGCCCACGGAATCTCCCAAGAACTGTGATCGTTCAAGGAGCTTAGAGGACCATAAACTTACATTTACTGTTTCTGATATCACGGTCTCTCCACCTTTATGTGAGCTCTGACCTCTGGGGATCTTAACTGCCCTCTGTTATTTCAATTAGCCATGGAGGGCAGTGTGTATTTTGAAAATAATAACCATCCAGTGCAGGCATCGATCTGCTCCTCAGTTTCTTTGGTCCCTGCATTCTCAGCCCTACCACTCTGGCTTTGCCTGCCTCTTACACTCATTTAGTTCTGTAACAATCCTCTTTATCTTTGAGAGCCACTGTGTGAGATGCAGATGCCTTTCCAGCATGCTTGCTAATGACAGATTTGAGGATCAAGACAGCATGGGGTGGAATTAGGGTAATTTAGCCCAAGAGGGTTCCTTTTGAGTGGAGGCCAACTTTTACCTGTGAGCCAGCACCGTCTGATGTGGAAGAGCAACCTAATATACCTCTCCTTGCAGAGCAAGCGTCTTCTCCTGCCCCTGTATTTGTCTTCCAGGAACCTTGAAGCAGAATCTCCAGAAGCTTCCAGCCCCAGTCCTGGACCAGCCAAAGTCCGGAGGCAATAATTCAAGTCTCCCTCCCCAAAACAATGTTTGGAGTTAAATCAGGACCCCAAACAACACCAGCTGCATCCCTTCGGCTAGCTCACTGCTTTGCTAAGCTATTGCTTCCAGAACGTCAAGTGTAAAGGCTGGCCCTTTCTCGGGGCACTGGGGCACTGGGACACTGGGTAACAACAGTTCAACGTGCAAACCTCTTGCCCAAGAGCTTCCGCTTCCTAGATTTATCCCAAGGAGACAACCAGTCAAATGTGCACAGCTGTATTTACAAAGATGCTCATCACAACATAGCTTATGACAGTGAGGCAAACATCTCAATGTCTATCAATAAATAAATGAATTATAAGCCTGGGCAATGAAATACCATGCAGGAATTGAAAAACATATAGCTGATCATTATAAATTAGAGGAGAAAGATGTTCAGGGGATACGGCAAAGTGAAAACCCAACAGGCATATACTGTGTCATCCTAATCATATCAATTTTTCAATATATAATACGTGACTATAAGCACAGGAGTGCATTTGGAACGAGGTTCACTAAAATGTGAAGGAGGTCACACACAGATGAGACTTCAGGTGATTTTAAACTTATTTTTTTAAAAAAAATATTACCTAGGTTTTCTAGAGAAATATCTATTCACTTTATGGGGGTGGGCAATAAAGGCTGTGTGGCCTTGGGTAAATAATTTTCCCTTGCAATCCATAGTGAAAAGGGGTCTAATATTGCCTATTAATAAGGCTCTAATAATGTATCTAAGTTGCTTAACACAGAGCCTAAGACATGACAAGCTGCAAAAACGGTCCCTGGTCATAGTTACTCTAAAAAAGCAGGGATAGGGCAGACATCCTGGATAAATGACAACCCAATGGGCCAGTCTTCCGCTCTTCTGCTCTCGCAGGACCACACACACACACACACACACACACACACACACATTCATCCTCATTCCCATAAATACACACATGCTTACACACACAAACGCATTCACACTCATGCATAACCCGCACTGAGATGTATTCATACTTACATATAAGCACACACCAACACGCATTCACACTCATACGTGCACACCAACATGCATTCACACTCACATGTGCACACCAACACACATTCACACTCGTATGTACCACCAATACACATTCACGCTCATACGTGAACACCAATGCACATTCACACTCACATGTGCACACCAACATGCATTCACACTCGTGCATACACACCAACACACATTCACACTCATACGTGCACACCAACACGCATTCACACTCATGTGCACACCAACACACATTCACACTCATATGTACCACCAATACACATTCACGCTCATACGTGAACACCAATGCGCATTCACACTCACATGTGCACACCAACATGCATTCACACTCACGCATACACACCAACACACATTCATACTCACACGTGCACACCAACACATTCACACTATACATGCACACCAACATGCATTCACACTCATGTGTACACACCAACACATATCCATGCTCATGCGTGCACACCAATACACATTCACGCTCAAATGTGCACACCAACATGCATTCACACTCACATGTGCACATCAACACACATTCACACTCATACATACACACCAACACGCATTCACACTCACATGTGCACACCAACACACATTCACACTCACGCATACACACCAACACACATTCACACTCATACGTGCACACCAACACACATTCACGCTCATATATACCAAGGCACACAGAGACGGGCACAGAGATTTTAGGTCCATACACCTACACTTAGGGCACATGCAGACACACACATACATACACATGCGCATACAGGTGCGCTCACACGCGCTGAGCTACAAGCACACGCACAGTGGAGACGGAGAGGGCGACGCTGGCAGAACTGAGGCAGCGGGCACCCGCCCTTCCCCATGCCCACCAGCCCGCTCGCGCCCCGTGTCCCCTCTGCACACACTCTGGCCGCTCTCCGCTGGCTCCCAGAGCCGGTCTCCCTGCACGGCGAGGGAGGGGTGGCTTGGGAGAGGCGAGGGTGATTGTTTGAGTTTAATTAAGCATGATGCCCAGAGACAGCTCGGAGGATGCACTGCAAGAGACATGCTGCTGAACTTGGAACCCCTGTTCTCCAGGCGCAAGCAGGCCTGACAAAACATTTCAAAGCGGAGGAGAGCATTAGGAATGGAGGAGCTGACAGCGCCTAATAGCCCAGTAACAAGGAGACACTAATAAAAGAGTGCGTCTGCGAGCTGAGCAGCTCCAGAGACAGAGACTAGAAGCCTTCTTCAAAGGCGTGTTGGCAACGCATGCGCCTCTCTTCTGGAATCTTCTGTGCCCCACGCCTCACAGTAGCGGGGCAGAAACCCCAGGGGAGTTGTGCTCAGATTCCCCTCTGTGGGCAGGGGTCCCTGCAGCCCACACTGTCAGGTATGTCCTTGAGGGCCCCAGAGGCCACATAGCACAGCGGGGACACAGCACAACAGGATCCTGTGGTAAAGACCTCTGTAACAGGGAAGAAGGGTGGAGGGGAGGGAGGAGGAGAGAAAGAGGGATGCGGGAGGAGAAGGAAGAAGGTCCTCTATTGCCTGACTGTAGATCTGTAGTACAAGACAGCTCATTAGCTCCATAAACAACCTTTGCAGATGTTGAGGATTCTAGTTACAAAGGACAAAAGTTGCTAACCACCTACTTTTGTCAGACGCTAGGTATTGAAGATGAAAACAAAACCAAGCAGAGGAACAAGGACCCCATCTTCAAGCACTTGCCATTCTAATACGGGAGTCATACGGGTGAAGAGACAACTGTAATATGTGTGAACTCCCCAAATCCCACATTCTGTCTCCCTTTTCTAGCAAAATCCCTCCTTGAAGAGGAGTTACCCACCTCCCCATGCACACACACAAATACACACACACACACACACTCCACTTTCTTACCTCTCATCCTCACTTAACTCATCCCAAGCGCCTTCCGCCACATTCATGCATGCATGTCACCCCCACACCATCACCGACAACCTCTAGTTTGCCAAACCCATTGGTCTCCATCCTCATATTAGGTGGCCTCTGGGCGGCACGTGCCACAGATGACAACATTCTCCTTGGGAAGCGTGTCCTTCGGACTCCAGGGCACCCCACCGCCGGCTGTTTCCGCTTTCTCCTGCCCCGCCTCCCCAGCTGCTCTGTCCCTGTCCCCTTGGCTGGTTTCTTTTCTTCTCACCCCTAAATAATCTGTGCCATGTCTCTTCACTATCTGTACCCTCTCTGGACAATATCCTCTAAAATGATTTTTGAAATCATCTCTGTACTGGGGACTACCAAGTGCGTTAGTTTAGAACTCAACTTGGAGCTATGTTTGCTCACCGAGGAGAGGTACACTCAGCCAGCTGGAGACAGGCCTGACTTCTGCTCTGAAGAAAGACCCAGGCTGGGGACACAGATTTGGAAGACAGCACACAGAGAGAGCTGTTGGGAGAGAAGACCCAAGTGCTAAGGATCAAGCCCCAGGAAGGCTGGGAAGCATCTGTGGAGTGAGGAGGCAACCAGGGGCATGCCGTGCACAAAAGCCAGGACAGACGTTCTCAGGAGAGAGTGGACAGTGGTACGAAGTAAAGAGAAGTGTTGGTGTGAGAGCGAGAGAGAAGCCTCTCTACTGTATATAACCACGAAGGGTGCACTTTTGGCCTTGAGGAGAGCAGTTTCTGTGGGTGATGGGTGCAGAAGCCAGGCTGCGGTGGGTGGGGAAGCAAGTGGGAGGTGAGGACGCGGAGACCATTTGCATAGACTTCTCTTTCTAGAATGCTGGCTGTGAATGGAAGACATACGGTGGTAGCTGGAGGCGACTCCAAGTGTGTGGAGGGGATGAGATGGGGGACGTGAACACATTTGGGCTGAGGGGAAAGGGTCAGGAGGGAGGGAGCCATTTCAGAAGAGGCGGGGGCTCACCGATGACATCAGGTTTCTAAAAGATTGGAGGGGGTGTGATCAGTATGAGGCGGCAGAACACCTTTCCCCTAAGACAGGAGTGGGGGTGCGTGCAGGTACGTGCAAAAGAGGTTTGGAAGTTACACTCTGCCTTACACGCTGGTCTCACGTTCTTTTTTTTTTTTTTAAAGATTTTTATTTATTTGTTTGACAGAGAGAGAGACAGCGAGAGAGGGAACGCAAGCAGGGGGAGCAGGAGAGGGAGAAGCAGGCTTCCTGCTGAGCAGGGAGCCTGATGGGGGCTCGATCCTAGGACCCTGGGATCATGACCTGAGCCGAAGGCAGAAGCTTAACCGACTGAGCCACCCAGGCGTCCCTCACGTTCTGTCTTGAAAATAGTAGAACAGAAAGGAAGGTAGCGCGGAGCATGTGTTGTAGGCTGCAACAAGGGGGCTCTGAAGGTCCGACACATCCATTGCAGGGATGGGGAGAAGGAAGAGAGCAGCAAGAGACTGCCTACTTGTGTTGAGGACCCAGCTGATGCCGAGACCATGAAGGGGTAGTGGTGCCAGTCTGCATGGTGGTGTGGCTTATACAAACCACATGTGGTTGTCCCCAGGTTGGAAGGAGGAGAGCTGATTAGGTGGATTCAGGGTCGGGGTCTATGGGAGACTGGTCCTTCGCTCACCTGTGTCTACAGGACAATAATTATAGCAACGGCAGCTACCATTTCATGGAGTGTTGGTTAGGTGTCAGGAACCTTGTGTACTATCGCTCTCATTCTCAGGATAGTGTCACAAAACCACTAAGCATTCTCCCTCTTACCCAGGGGAACTCGGGTCCCAGAGAGGTGATGTAATTTTCTCAAGGCTTCCCAAGCCTGTCTGACTCCAAAGCCCGGGCTCTTTCCCTTATTCTGTATCTTGTCACAGCCTTTGAGACTTGACTTCAGTTCTTATCTTCCCCAAGCATTTGCTTCACTAGGATAAACAACTCCAAGCTTTGAACACTTCCTTTTGGGACCTCATTTCCAGTGCCCTCACTCTCCCGTCTTCCCCTGCAGTTTGTGAGTTTTCCGTCCCTCAATGTGTGTACACACATGTGCTTTTTTCAAGGTGGTAATGAGTTCCCTATGGGAAAGCCAAGACTCCTCAGTAAAAAGTTCTTGAAGACTCTGGAGGGTTTTCCCCCAGGAAACTCGTGTATGCTTCCATCTAGCTTCCTCCCTAAACCCATCTGCCAACTAAGATGTCCTTCAAGGAGCCAGACACATAGAGCCACCCAGCATCCCATGGCCCTGCTCACCTCTCCATCTCTCCCTCCAAATACTGATGCCCATGCCCCAGAAAGACCAAGCCACTTGGAGTCTTAGGTGCTTTCTTCTCAAGTTCTGTGCTTCTTCACCTACTGATCTCTCTGCCCTAAAGATCCCTTCCTTAGTCCTTTCCTAGCATACACTCACCCTTCATGATTCGACTCAGGTATGGCCTTTGAGAAATAGTCTCAGGTGGCCTGGCTACATTGGGTTCCCCCTAGATTTTGTGCTTCTTCTGCTATGAAACAGGACAGGCAGGGGACAATGATGATGTGACTGGGTTAGCGGGCTTATCAGTTAGACTAGACAAAATCTGGTTTAAGGCACTTACTCCTTGTGTCACTTAACCTTTGGATGTCCCCATTTTCTCAGCTGTAGGATGGGGCTAGCATATACCTACCCCGTAGGGTTGCTGTGAAGAAGTAAGCAGAAAGCACTTGGCACAGTGCTCAGCCCAGAATGAATGGCAGCTCTTCCTGGAACACTTGTCAAACAGAACTATATTTAGTTTATGCTTATATCTCCCCCACCGGCCCATGAGTGCCAAGAGGCCAGGGACAGCATCTGATTCATGTTTCCATCTCTAGCACCTTGTGCACAGTGTAGCACACAATAGAGGCTCATGAATAAATGAACAGATGAATCTAAGTTCACCTCAGTGTATATTGTCCCTGTCTTCACATTATCTGAAATTACCTATTTCATTTCCATATGTTTTGAGAGAAGATAAGGGATAAGATGTATCTTCTTCATTTGAAAGGCAGGAGACCTCCCCAAGAATTGACTTGATGATGGGGAGATTGATGGGTCGAGTACCAGGCTCCATGGAAAACCATGGGCAGTGGGGTGGCCATCCCCAACTGGAATTTACTCACAACCACTTAGAAGAGGTAAAGACAATGGCTAGGCAGCCAAGAGTGTAAGTTGACAAGAAAAGATCTAAGTCACATGGAGAGATGGAAGCTCTGCATCGAGACTAACATCCCACTGGTACTCATGCATACAACCTTGCTCGTTTATAGCTCCATAGTCAATAGGATAGCTCCAGGGTCCATTCTGATTGCCTGGCATCCATGCCATTACATTTACACAATATATTAAATATTACCCTTTCCCTGAAACACTGGGATCTTAGGTTCCCAGCAGTACTGGGGAAAGTGATGAAGAACACAGAAGATTGTGAACCTAAAGACTAGATTTCAAGTGGCCACAAGCTAAGTGCAAAGAACAGAGTTCAGGTCGGGGGAGGGCCAGCCATCTTGTCAAGTCAATGCATTAGCAATCTGAGCCGTGTATATAAGCCACCTCTTAGAAGACTCTGCCTTCCCCCTCAACTACCATCCCCCACAGCTGTCTTATCCCTACACCAGAGCCACGAGACTCTGGCCAGCAGCCTCATCTTGGCTGCAGTCACTGGGACCTGAGTCCAGTCAGAGGAAATTTATGAACCTCTGGGTCAGAGCTCGGGGGACTTAGCTTCACATTAGCACTTGGTACTCATGTCTGTTAAGCATGTACCTAGT
Organism: Leptonychotes weddellii; assembly: GCF_054177405.1. Taxonomy (NCBI): domain Eukaryota; kingdom Metazoa; phylum Chordata; class Mammalia; order Carnivora; family Phocidae; genus Leptonychotes; species Leptonychotes weddellii. The sequence continues at coordinate 64,856,645 of NC_138382.1, forward strand.
GGTACAGTCATTATTTCTTTACAGATGTGTCTTTCCTGCTAGCCTGAGGTTTTCCTAGAAGCAGTAAGATTAAAAAAGAAAGAAAGAAAGAAAAGAAAAGAAAGAAAGAAGGGAAGGAGAAATAAAGAAAAGAATGGAAGAAGAAATTAGGCTGGCTTCTGGTTTTGCTCTCATCTTATTTTTTTTTTTAAGACATTTTTGTGTATGTGTGAGAGAGAGAAAGACAGCATGAATGGTGAGGGGCAGAGGGAGAGAGAATCCCAAACAGACTCCCCGCTGAGCTTGGAGCCTGATCCAGGGCTTGATCTCAGGACCCGGAGATCATGAACTGAGCTGAAATCAAGAGTTGGACGCTTAACTGACTGAGCCACCCAGGTGCCCCTGGTTTTGCTCTCATTTTAGGAACCAGTTTTATCCAGTGGGCCTCTATCCTATTTTCCCAACAACTGTCTTCATAAACTGCCCAGCGAGCTACTTTCTTTTGATCCCTGATGCTTTCCCTCTAGGAGATAGAACACTATCCCCAGATTTTTGCCCCATATCTGGGGCCTTTCATCTTTGAAACATACCTAACTTCCACCGTAGAGTTCTGAGCCCTAACTCTGAGCCGACATATACTTGCCCTGCCCAAGGGGGCCCCTATTGGATTTTCCAACCTGCTCCAGTCATGTTTTTTCCTTTCTGGAAGTTTCCTGGGAAGGCTTTGCCCCAGAGATATGTGGATTTGAAGAAGACAATGAAGTAGGCTAGGGGATATGTCATGTGGAAGAACAGGGGTCACAGAGAAGATAGCTAATGATAGGGAAGGTAGGAGGGACCATGTCTCCTTCATGAGGGAGTACTTCACTCAAGGACAGGCCTCTGAGGGGTAGGAATAATTATAGGATTCAGAATTCAGGTGAGGAGGTGGGGAGGAGAAAACACACACCAAGTACATACCACAAACCAAGCACTGTGAAATGATACATTATCTCACTTAATAGACCCATCACCCTTTGCAATAGGAGCCATTGCCCCCATTTTACAGATGAGAATGCTCAAGTTCAGAGAGGTTAAGCATCTTCTTCAATATCACCAAGCCAGTCAAGGGTAGAGCCCAGCATTGAATCATATCTGTCTGACTGTAAAGTCATTCCCCCCTCCTAAAAAACCAAACCCCTAGCCTAGGTAAATAGACTCAGGATGTCCTCACACTGTTAAAACACGCCTTTCCCCCAAACTAGCCCCAAATCCCCAGGATAACTATCTTTTATAGTTGAAGTGAGCAATCACTGTCCCTTCTGCTTGTCTAGCTCCTTCCACGAGGAAGTTGTAGAATCATGGGTCATTGAAACCATAAGCATATTAGTAATCTACTAAAGCAATGGTTTTCAAATTTCTTTTCTTTGTTTGTGATAGAATGTGAATTTGGAACTCCCATGCATGAAGCAGATAACAGAGTACTCTCTAGCTCCCCCTATGTCCCCCACTGGAAGGGATTCCTGAGGCTCCTCATTAATGGATGAGGCAGACTAAGGTCAGGAAGGGGCTCACCCAAGGTTATCCAATGACCTTGAGGCAGCACTGGGGCAGGAATCTCCATCCATTGTTGCTAGTATTCTCTTTTCTATACAACAGCCGAGTCATAGCCATCGCAGTGGATAAGTAGGTGCTCTGGGGTCTATGCAAGCAGGCAATGTGGGAGTGGGATCTGAAGACAGAAACTTCCTTCTGGCAGGGGGAGTAATCATTAGTAATAGTGACCAACTTAACTGAGCACCTTCTATGGTGCTAGGTGCAGGGCAGAGAGCTTTGCCTTCACTATTCCGTTTAATCCCTGCAACAGATTATGATCCGGTTATGGACATAAGGAAGCTGGGTCTTAAATCCTAGGCATTAGGTGTCCTGCCCAGTAAACTGCTGCAGTAGGATTTGATCCTGAGCCATCTTGTTCCAGAGCCCAGCTCTTAACCAGTCTGCTGTACTGGCTTCCTGGTGAAGGCTAGACTCCTTGGTATTTACCAACATATCCTTCCCTCCCCTCCTGCCAATCTCCCAGCGAACGCTCTGCACGATCAGACATCTCATTTTCCTCACCGTGACCGCCTACGTGCAAGGTCTTGGGTATAAATGCGCATCCCCCACCCTCCCTCTGACAAACCCACATGCACGCGTACCCAGGTGCGGGCACGCGCTCATGCATAATGCATGGCACCGCAGTCTCAAATCCTGCTAAATTGAGATTCAGCCGGCTGTTGGGTCTGGAGACACCTCAGTGCCTGCGTCATTAGCTGAGCTCTGAAAGCCATCATTCCTGCAGCCACCGTGGCTGAGTCACTGAGACCGCGGGCAGGTAACAGAATTGCGGGGACACGTAATAAAAGGGAATGGAATGGGACTCGGGCTGGAAAGGAGGACTATCTGTTATCCGTCCTGAAGGGTGATATGTAAACAAGAAGCTCCAGGTCCCCAAGATGCCGGTTCTGGCAAGTCCCTCAGCAGGGGATAATAAACGGCGCAATTATAACCTCCGCACTCAGGTTTCAAAGGAGAGGAAGAAAAAAAAAATCAATGAAATTAACTTAATATGGGACCATTCTTTATGTTTGTTTTGCTACAGCAGTTGTATGAAATACCCCTATAGACCTGCTCATCTTTTTTCTCCACCCACTGTCTTTACCCACAAGAGCAAAGGGGGGATAAAAAAACCCCAGGACTTCAGGCATATTTGTCTATGACATCTCAAAAGAGAAGCAGCTCAGAGAATCCCAGGCTGGAAGAGGCTTTAAAATTGCATCTTTCATGACCTAGAGGAAGAAGCAAGGTCTCTACGTACACTTGTGCAGGTTGTGCACTGTACAAGGGGGCCCTGTGGAGGGGTGAATGGAGACTGTGATCTAGCCCATGCTCTCCTGGACCAATGGAGCCTTGCACCAGGTTGCATCCACCTCTCTATAATTAACAGGGAGGAGCCATAGGTAGGTCTAGGGAGTTACACTGAACAAGCACTCAGAGACATGTGTTCTGTGAGGTTCACATTCTGTGACCATTTGTATATCCCCTTCCTAGATATATTCCCTCTTTGTAAAGGGAGGGCATGAGCTAAGGTGCAGGGGAAGGGGCTACTGTGAAAACACTGATTTCCTGGCAGGCACAGTGCTGAGAGGATGAAGCATCTGCCTTATTGAATACTTTCAGTAATCCCCTTGAGGTTTATTTAGTCCCATTTTACAGATGGAAAAAAAAAGTGAAGCTCGGAGAGTTGTGGCCACCTGCCCCAGGTCACAAAACAGCTGAGTAGAGAAGCAAGGTGTGCAATCTGAGTATGTCTGGGCAACATGCCTCTTCTTGAAGGCTGTTTCCACCTCTAGTTTTCTGTGATTCTGTTTGTAAAATGACCTTGGCTATTAGGAGTCTCAGGGGCAGGAAGCAAGGAATCCTATTGCTATCCAAATCCAACAATGGCGAACATCACCCGACAGGAGTTGATGGGTCTGTGTAGCAGGAGGCAGGAGGTCGGGGCGTGGTGGCATTGAAACTGACCGAATGCAGAACTGGTCTTCCAAGGAGGTTAATGAGAGGTAATCCCAAAAATCACCGTCCAATAAGGCTGGTGTCAATATTTAGGAAAATAATTGGACAAATGTGCCCGAAGAAAATCTGCGAGCATTCGAGAGATAATGGAATAGTGAGCGAAAATGAGCACTGGAGATTCCTGTAGAACAAATCATCCTGGACAACTTGATAGCTTTTCCTGACAAAATTACAAAATTAGTGGATGAAGGAGATGTAGTAAAAGTTATGGATCTGAGCTTCAGCAAAATATTGAATAATGTCACATGTGATGTGCAACTTGTCAAATTAATTCAAATTGCCTCTGATTCAAGCTGTGTTAGGCAGATTCGTGCTATTATTGCATCTGGTTGAAGAACAGAGCCATCAGGTGCTGATACATAGTACTGCTCCAAGGGCCAGGCCTGGAGACTTTCCAATCCCTCTCTGTGGTCTAGAAGGGAGTGGCAGCAGGGCCCCTGGGATCCTAGGCAAGACATGCAGACATCTTTAAAACAGTGGAAGACCCTCGGGCATCAGGAGGGAAAGGATGTTTCAGAGATAATTTGATGATCACAACCTCCCTATGGGGCAGACGTCATTACCATCATCATCTTTATCATCCTATCAATTGCCATCGTCCTAATTTAGCTCATAATGAACTGAGGGTCAGAGAGGGAGTGGCTGACCACATACATAGGACCGGAAAGCACCTGTTTCTGATTCTAATGCCTGGTGTAGTTTCCTCAGAGGTTCTCAACTATGCATACATCAGAATTGCCAGGGCTATGGGCTGGGGGGAAGGGTGGGGTGGGGGAGGGTTCTTAAAGATCGCTGGGCCCACTCCCAGAGTTTCTGATTCAGGAGTCCTGGAGTAGGGCTTAAGGATTTGCATTTCCACAAAGTTCCCAGAGATGCTGATATTGTTAGTCCAAGGACCACACTTGGACCACTGCTCTATTCCAGGTCTTCTTGGATATTAGTTTGCATATGACTCACCTGAAAATCTTGTAAAAATGAAGACTCTGATCAGTAGATCTTTTTTTTTTTAGGGGGGAAGGGCAGAGCGAAAAGGATAGAGGGAATCTTAAGCAGGCTCCACCCCCAGCACGAGCCCCACGTGGGGCTCCATCTCACAACCCTGAGATCATGACCTGATCTGAAATCAAGAGTTGAATGCCTAACTGACTGAGTAACCCAGGCGCTCCCTGATCAGTATATCTTCTGAAGAACGGGGGATTCTGCATTTCTAATAAGCTCCCTGGTGGTACCCATGCTGTTAGGCACAGCACACCTTGAAAAGCAAACGCCTACGCCATGACGTCAGGGAACGAGAAATCTAGAAAGACCGCACCATGACTTAATCTGTTCTGGAATCCAAAGTAGAAGTAAGAGGTGTTAAACCATACAGAAAACTGATTTGTAGAAAAGACATAATTTGGAAGATCTGAATTCCAAATGTGGCCTTGCCTTCCTTTCATTTTCTTTATGGTTGGAACAATTTCTTTAACTTCTTTAGGCATCAGTTTGCTTGTTTTCAAAGTAACACTCATTATTCTTCTTATAATGATTATTGTTTTTTAATACCAAGACTTTTGTTCGAGGGTCAATTTATAAAAATGTCCAAAGAGAAAATACTTACATGCTTGTCAAAACAATTGCTGTAGACACACCCTATGGTATTACTCAGCATTCTTGTGTGGGCAGCCACCCATAAAACTATTCCCAGGGTGCAGTGCTAACTCATCTCTCTCTCCCCTGATAACTGACTGTCCCTCTTTCTACAGGCAAATGGGACCCAGTGCACTCTCATTACCAAAATGTTCCCTGGACCCATCTATCTATAGTGATTTTATTAGAGTTCTAGAATCACTCCATTATAAAATATACCCCTCTGCTTTAAATATCTTGATACATGTATGCAATTTATTGTCACTTGTCTACAGTCCTTTAGAAGGGCAGAAAGGCTGTCCATCTGAACTACTGATTAAGTAAATGCAAATGGATGGAGTGAGGGCTCTCTCTTGCTCACCCTTTTCTGGAAGGCATTTACTGAGCTCAAGAGAAGAAATCAAAGGTCTATTGTAGACGGGTAAGGACAGGAGGAAAGGAATGGCTAATTATTGTTGTGATTGTTATTATTACACACTAAAAAAAGTTATGCTTTAAACTCGATATTTAAGGGCCTTGTGACAAATAGAACCCCACTCCGCACAGTCTCCCAGCCTCAGTGAATTCCTCCCACTCTCCCCTCCTGACCTACTTCTCATGGTTCCTCCAGCATTCCCTGTCCAGTGCCTACCACAACAGCAAATTCTAAATACTGATTTATTTCTTAATGTTCCTCAAACTCCAGGAAAGATATCACTAGTTTTGGTTCATATCCTAGTCTCTTTTTTCCACTTTCCAAGAGTAACACAAATTTCCCCCAAAGCCAAGTACCTTTTATGGCTCTCCTTGGCCAACATCGAGTCTAGGTTCCTCCTAAGTCCACCTGGGGTCAATAATTAATTTATTCATTCATTCACCTTTCCATTTGGTCACTGTCTCATTTCCTCAATAACATTCTTGCCCCCAGACACTCCCTTCATTTACTCCACCATTCATTGAACACATCACTAATCCATCCGTGGGTTCATTCATGTATCTATATGCATTTACTTAATACATGATTAAGTATTCATGTATCTATTCTCATACATATTCATCAGTATATGAATCATATATGAATATAAATTAACACATGTATGTGGGCATCCACTGAACAGTCCATTCCATTTTCCATTCACTTCAGTTCTCTATTCATACATTCTTTCATTCACTCATCCATTCATTGAACATCCATAGTGCTCACTGGGTGCTCACTTGGTCAGGATCTGACTTAGACACTGACTTATAGAAGGTATGGCCATTGGTTTTGAGAACTTCACAAATCAATGAAGAAGATAGAGAAACAAACAAAAAATTGCAAATGCTGTGTGGTCAGGGTAGAGCAGAGAAGGGTGAGATGTTGAAAAGAAAAGTAATAATAACTGCATGCCTACTCCGTCCCCAGTACTTTTCATGCCTTTTCTGATTTAAATACCCCCTACCTTTTAATAGATGATGAAACTAAATTTAGGTAGTAAATAGACCCAGTTGAGATCTGCACCCGGGAATTTTCTTTGCACTCCCCAAACTTTTAAGCACTCTGCTCTATTCACTGGTAATATCATTGGCAACCTTAGTTTAGACTAGAATTTCTGGAGAGTGATGTGGGAGAAATCCAATTAGAAAGGTGTGAGAAGCAATTGGAAAGTGAGGAAGCAGAAGCGATGAGTTTCCATCAAGGAGTTTGTCCTTCAAGTGAGGAGAGAGAAGGTCGTAACTGAAGAGGAGATGAGGATTGAGTCCCAGCCAGGGCATCAGAAGAATATCAAATGTAAAGACAAGCATATCCCCTCCATAATCTTCCCTTAGTTGTCTTCATTCCTGTCGCTCTCACCACAACTGTGAGCTGTTTGATGTACTTCTGTAAATACTAGGACTTAGAACAGAGCCTGCCATAGTGTAGTTGCCAAATTAACGCCTATGGAGTGAAAGTCAAATACTCCACAGTCAATTCACACATGGCCTAGAACTGCACTTTAGAGAGAGAAGAGAGGAATAGGTTGGCTGAGCAGGGCTGCCCACTAAGCAAGGAGTGGAACCAACTGGATCCTAGAAGGCTGGTGATATGGAGGGAGTGACTGTGATAACTAGAAACATAAGCGAAGTCAATGTTGGTAAGAAAAGTGTAGATTCAAACACAGAGTAAAACTGAATTCATGCATAAGCAGGGGGCAGGATCAAAGTTGGGGACTCGAGAAAGTGTGTAGGATTGTCTTAGAGTACACAGGAGACTGGCCATAGAAAACAGACCCAGGGAGCAAATGCCACATACATATAATGTTTGGATGTTTCCACAATTCCCTGGCAATTTGCATGGGTTCAGGAGCCCCAGCAGAGAAAAGTCTTACAGGTATGGAGAAAATGAAGCTTTTAGCTTCAGCAGGCTGCGCTTTATTAGAATCGTTATTAGTCTGTGGTGCAAAAAGCTCATTAGAAACTCACTAGGGCTCTTAAAAGTGTTGCACATTTGTTATAATTACATTCCTTCTGATTCCTCCATGGGTTTCTTGATACTGTCTGAGCATGGGATCTATTAAAGGTACATAAGAAGGGATAGCTTCTGGCTCACTTGGCATTTGAGTCCATGGCCTGACACCTGCAGCTCACATCACACATATTGTTGAAAGGAAGAAAGGGACCTGGCCAGTGGTGAATTGCAGCACGTGCTTTGACATGTATTATTTTATATCACGACAACCAGAGGAACCAGAGGATCAGATACCTCAAGCAGCTTTCACAAGGTCACACAGCTAGCTGCAGAATTGGCATTCATACCCCAGTGGGTCTAACCGCAAAGCCTATATCCTTTCCAGGGCCCCATGAAGCCCTCAACAATGGGATCTCTTTTGTACGAGAAAGGATTTCTCACTTCAGGTTGGCAACCTTTTTGAGAAAAGGAGGGGGCAGGAGGAGAAAGGGAGAGTAGAAAGAATCATTTCATGCCAGTTTCAGACTCAAAGATCACTCTCCAGCTGTCAGCTGAGCCCACAGTCACTGTGGAGTTTTATTAAGGAGCAAGAGTCACAGAAGAGTGAAGTGACAGATTGAAAATTAACTTGCCAAACTCCCCATCAATATTGTGACAGTCCCCAAGTACCAGTTCAGCGGCCCGGTGCACCAACTTGACAATATTAACATAACTTTGTCGGAACAAAAGCTAATTTTGGGGAGATGGGTGTTCTTCTCTCTGCCTTTTTTGGCACCTCTATGACAGGTTCCTTTAGGCCAACCCAGGAGTGCGTGTTTCATAAACTTCCTTTCTTCTTCCCTCTCCCTGGGGATTGCCACCATGCCAAGATGGCAGGCAGAGAGGTGCTTCTCCCCTTTAGGGACCTACTGAGTGAATGAAGACCAGAAATAGAGCCCCACATATTTGACGCCTTCTGAACACCAAGTTGAGTTCCCCTTAGTCTTTATATTTGGAGTGATCTGCCTTCCGTACCAACTCTTAGGAGCTCACATTGCCTCCCTTCACCTAAGGAGCTCTAACTCACCCTTCACATCTCAGCTTAGACATTACTTCCTGCGGAGCACCCACCTGGACTCCTAAACCCCAGGGGGTGTTTGCTCCTAGAGTACCCAGACTTCTATATGTCACACCCCCAGATCGCTTGACCAAATTTCACTAGAATAAGCATCTTTCTCATGTGATCTAGGAGCACGACAGGGAGGGAGACTATGGAAATTAGCATCTAATCCAGGTGACTTTTACCTGGGATAAATGCTAAATCTAAACAAGATTCTGGGACAAAAGGCATAAACTAGAATGGTCCGAGTATAACTGGGATGTACTGCAATTCTTTGTGTCTCCATCACTTTGATTAAAACTTAGTGAAAGCAGGGTACTCACTTAATGAGTGAATGAAATGGGCTCTTTTTTTTAACTAGTCCTAAAGAAGCTCACAGCACCTTTCTGACTTCCTTCTTTGTTCCTTCTGTACTCTCATCCTCCCTGCCTCATCCCTCCCTACTCATTCCTTTTCTTTCTTCCTGCCTTCCAACTCATAAGTCGCCTTCTATTCATCAAGCCCTGTTTATTCATTTATTTTTTTATCACGGGCATATAAATAAACATGGTTTCTGCCATGATGGTAAGAAGAGAAAATAATTAGAATATACTGAGCATCTACCCTGGGTCAGCTGATTTAAACACTGGTCTACTTAGCCACCTGATCAATGAGGTAGTTAATATATTCACCTTGCACAAATGAGGACAGTGAAGCCCAGAGTGGTCAGGTGACTTGACCAAAGTCATACAGCTAGTAACATCAGAGGTTGAATTTAATTCCAGGTCTGCCAGAGTGTCATGATTAAACTATACTCCTGTTTTTGTAGAGGGAAACTAAAATAGAAAATGGTGCAGTGTGTGAAGACTGTGACTGAGAAAGGCTCCTTAGTCTGCAGATGGGTACAAAAGCATCTCTGGCCCACAACTCTCATGCACTTTATGCATAAGCTTAAAAAAAAATCAACTTCAAACTTACAGCTACCACATGTCAAGACCTTAGTCATGTAGACACTTAGCTAGGTCCTGGGGATTTACACTGACAAACAGTCATAGATGTTCTGGGTCTCATCTCAGCAGGGAAGTTAGACACTGAATAATCACACAAATATTAATTTAATTTAGGTTTTTATAAGTATTTCAGTTGAAAAATAGTACAAGGACAAGATATAAGATTTTTTTTCATCATTGTTTTCTTAGATAAAGAAATAGTGCGAGTGGATAAATAATGAAGATCATATTGCAGAGAGCTAGGATTTGAACCCACGTCTACTTGATCACAAAGCCTGTGTTGTCCTTCTTCCCTCCTTTCTGTCTGGACAGTGTGATGATAAAGCCATTGAGTGGAACAGAGCAAATCCCTCGCCACCACTTTCTAAGCTCTTTAACCTCAATATCTTTCTATGCAGAATGGATATAAGGTTGGCTCATCTCCACGAGCTTGTTGTGAGGATGAAAGAAGATAAGCATCTGAAGCACTTTGTAGAATCTCTGACCCATACATGTGTGCTCAGTAAATAGCAATTATCATCATCGTTAATATTATTAGGCAGCATTGAATTATCGACTAAGGTAATTTGGTGGTCCATCATAGACATCGTGATTTGCGTGGCTGGTTAACTTTTAACGTGGGCATATTTTTATAACATTCTCCCACTCCCCAGCTGCCACCACTCTCTTGTCCCTCAGCCTAGCACAGTGATGTGAATGGAGCAGGATGTGTGACCGTGTGGTGTAAGCAGAGGGGAGGAATGGATATTTGGGGATGGGCTTAGAGCCACACTGCTTAGATTGCAATCCTGGCTCCACAATTTCCAAGCTGAATGATGCTGAGAAAATTAGTGTCCTATCAGGACTCACACTGTTGTGAGAGCTGAGTGGTTTTAAATGGGTGAAGCTACTCCTTGGGTTCTCCTTTTATGTCACTGGGAGCTCATTCTCACCCTCTTTTGCTGGTGGCTCCTCATCTATCTGACATATAAGTATGGCAGCCCCTGGGCTCAGGGCCTGGGCACATCTCTTCTCTCTCTACTCTCTGGTGAGTCTGTCTCTTCTTACTTCTTTTGTATTATTCATATGCTAAATAATCTGAAATTTGCATTTCACATCTGGTCTCTTTTCTGGGTTGGTATATCCAACTGGCTTCCTGACATCTCCATGAGGAAATCTATTGGATGTGGCCCGATGATAGGTTACCGAAGCAGGATGATGAGGACCTGGGGATTATGACACTGTTGTCCACTTTTATAAATGACTGGGATTTTCCACAAATGAGTTCATTTTTTAATATGGCTGAAACTAAATTTCTGTTTCTTCTCCCCTCCATTATGCCTACTCTTCCTGTCTCCACCCAACCGACTTCCATCTGTCCAGTGGCTTAGGGACCAAAAAAACAGGGAGCCAACCTTGCCTCCTGCTTTGTCTTCCTCATCAGCAAATTCCATTGCCTTACCTTGAGAATACACTCAGAATCTGCCCACCTTTCACCATGTCAACTCATTCAACCACGATCCATTGTCTTCCACCTGTACCACCGCAGAAGCCTTGGAACTGCTTTCCCTGCTTCCATCCTGGCCACTAAAGTCTATTCTTAACACCCCAGATGGAGTGGTCTTTTAAAAATATGAGTGAGATTATAGCCCTCTTCTGCTCAAACCATGCACTGGCTTCTTTCTCTTCTCACTCAGGATAAAATCCAAAGTGCTGTACTTACGTGACTCACAGAACTCGATACAGATTGCCACATTGCTCCACTCGCCATCCATTATTTTTTTTATTTAGAACATTTTCTCCTACTACTTACCCGCTCTTCACTATGTTCCATTAACCTGGGCCTCCCGTTTTTAAGATTTATTTGTTGAGAGAGAGAGAGGGGGGAAAAAAAGGAGAGGGGCAGAGGGAGAGAATCTCCAGCAGACTCCCCATTGAGCGTGGACCAACCCCCCCAACACCCAACATGGGGCTTGATCTCATGACCCTGATACCATGACCTGAGCCAAAATCAACAGTTGGATGCCCAACCAACTGAGCCACCCAGGCGCCCCTCCCTGGGCTCCTTCTTGTTCACGGAACATGCCAAGGGTCTGTGAACCTGCCAGGCCCTCTGCCTGGAAACTCTTCCTTCGATACCTGCAAGGCTCACTGTCTCACCTAAGCTCTATGCACCAACGTCACCTTATCAAAGAGGTCTTTCCTGCTCAGCCTGTATTAGACAGGGTCCCCTGCCTAGCACTCGCTAGCCCTCTTGTCCTGCTTTCCTCCATAGTGCGTAGACTTGACACAGTCTTAATTTATTTGTGGATTGTCTCCCACACTAGGATACAACTCACCAGGGCAGGGATTCTAGGAGTTTGGTTCACTGTTGTATTTCTGGCTTCCCAAAACACTGAGTGACATATAAAGAGGTACTCAGAAATGTTTTGGTTAAAGAAAGATACAATGGTGACTGGTGCAAGGTAAGTGCTGTAGCTTTGCCACTGTTTACCTTGTTATTATTATTACTGCTACCGCGACTGATACTTTTACTAGGACGAAACTTTTTTTTTTTAATATTCAGAGAGCTGCTTTCTGATAGCCACTGAAATTCTTTTTCTTTTAAGATTTTATTTATTTATTTGATAGAGAGAACACAGAGGGAGAGGGAGAAGCAGACTCCCTGCTGAGCAGGGAGCCCGACGTAGGACTCGATCCCAGGACCCCAAGATCACGACCTGAGCTGAAGGCAGACACTTAACCAACTGAGCCACCCAGGCACCCCTAGGACTAAACACCTTGTATTTATCTTAGTTGTCTTACAACAACACAAGGAGATGTAAGAACCTTATTGTACAGATGAGGGGACAAGACTGAGAAGGGAGAAATCACCTGTGTAAGTCACAACAGCCCAAGGGGAAGAATCAGTCTCCAAAACCCAGCTCTCTCCACCTCTCTCGGGCCCCTACTTTTTCCATGGTGGCATCGTATATCACCAATATTCCTATATTAGAATGGTCTCTGTGTCATTTTTTAAAAGCTCATCGTCTATAGAAAGACCTTTAAGAGATATCACTAAGTGGGTGGTGGGGGGGAGTAAAAAGACAATATACTTTATGTATCTTTTATGAAAGAAAGAGGAGGAATAATATTTAATCTTACTTGCTTGGATTTGTTTTAAAAAAACAATGGAAAGATACCCAAGAAAAGGAGTAACAGTGGGGTAGAGACAGGGAAAAAGCAATGGAAGTAAACAGGGAAAAGAATTAACACTATCATTAGTTGTCTTTTATGCTGTTTTTGAACTTTGTGAATTTATTGTATATAAATGTATAAAAAACATACGCCTTCCAAACTGTCATAGCCAAGAGGAGCCCAGGAGACAGACAACCAAAGGTAAGGTAGTGACTAAGCTGGCCCTAAGATTCCCTCAGCTTGACCAAACTATAAACAGGCTTCTTCCTGACTCTAGGTCCCTGACCTCCATGTTCTTAGACTGTTGGCTTTAGACAAGTGTCACTGGAAATTCTTTCTCTGTCCCTTTCACATGTAAATCTTTTTAAAAACCTCTGGCCAGTTCTATAACCCAGGAATGTCTTTCTCAAGGACTGGAAGCCCTCTCTTTGAAATGTAATCACCAAGGAAGGTAGCAGAGAAATACACCTATGGATTCAGAATAACTCAACTTGTGGGATGTATCCCATTAGTGAACCTCCCCATGAACTCCTCCGGTACCTTCCCAGCTGCTTCCTCCAGCCATAATAACCCTACTGCCCTTTGTCTGGATGGAATTGAGTTCAGACCTTTCTCCCCTGTTGCAATAGCCTTGAATAAAGTCTTTCTTACCTGTTCGACACTGTCCAGTGAAATTTTTGCTCTGAAAGTCACAGCGCTGGTTAAGATCCTGGATCAGAACACAAGGACATTCATAAAGACTAAGGTAATCCGAGTAACTGACTTTACTCAAGGCTACTGCAATAGGGGAGAGGGATTTGAACTCAGTTCCATTGAGATAAAGGGCAGAAGGATTTTTGAAGCTGGGGTGAATACGTGGGAAAGTACTGGAGGACTTTGGGGGCAGGGGGGTTGACTGAGGGTTATGTCCTGCACATTGAGTTATTCTGAATTTGCAAATGTATTTATCTTTCTCGATGATTACATTTCAAAGAGATGGCTCCCAGGTCTTTGAGAAGGAAAAAAATAGTTAAGAAACACAAACTCAGATAATACCAATAAAAAAACTATATCTTTTCCCCTTTACACCAAGATTGGGCTCCGTGAGTCCTGTTCGGCTTTATTTTCAGAACCTGGCGCATGATAAGTCCTCAGTGTATATTTATTGGTTGAATCACACAGATGAAGGAGAATTTAATTGCTATGTAGTTTAATTTCAAGCTAGGTTTCCACCTCCTTTGCAAACACAGCTGCAAGATTGCCTATAGGCTTGTATATTCCCAGTGGCCAGGTCCTCACGAACTCCTCAGAAGTAGTTTGGGAATTCATACAAACTTGTAGGTGTAACTCTAGTGTTACAACTTTGGTGCAACTTCAGTTCTCTGAACCATGAGTGGGCAAGGAAGACCAATCCCTTTATCCTATGCCTTTCTTCCTACTCTAGAAAGCACCCCAAACAAGCAGGAGCATCTTCAAAGTCACGGCAAATGCCAGGACCCTCATGGAGAATGACGACGTGGCTAGATGATTTGGGGATTAAGGTTCTTGCAACGTGGTCAGGAATATACTGAATTAACCAGGATTGGGCTTACCCCAATGCCTGCAGCTTCGGCTCCTGGCTGATGCTTGCTAATTAATTGCCCACTTAATGGGTTCCTCTGAGGATCTTATGAGACATAAAAATAAATGCTCATTTTGGACTCTTAAAAGCCACCTTTGAGGTGTTTCACTAGATTATCATTAACAGAAATTATTCAGTGGTGATGTTACATAAAACCCCAGCCACTGCCCTTGGAGCTTTCTGTATTAATTCACACCCAATAAACTGTGATCATATCTTTCATTAGAATTGTTACTAAATACATTTCTATTCAGGGCATCTCCCTGAAATGGAAATATTTCCCTAAAAATTAATTTTCTTGATACACATGCGTAGGCTTATTAATGTGCGCTTGGGAATAGACAGACTTTTCCATTTCTCTGGAAGGAACACAAAGAAAGTAGTGCTGGTGAATTTGCATCTCACATGATCTCAAGTGTACCAGGATGTGCACTCCAGCACAAAATTTCAGAGTAAGTGGCATATCACAGATCCTCCCATTCACATTAGGAAAATGTCACCAACATTTGCACATGCCTTTACACTTTACAAAGCATTTTAACCCGACTTTTCTCATCACCTCTCTCTCCCCACCATAATTCTCCTGCGGGGCTGGTAATATTAGGTTCCCTGATTTCGTGGTGAGCAAACCGGCCTCAGAAGGTTAGAAGACCGTGCAAAGTCTCATAGCCCATAATGGTCCCATTACCGTGGCACTTAAATAACCCTTCCTAATTGAATGCCCATCTCTCCCCGTGGTTTATCTCTACAATCCCATTCCCTCACCCTCTTCACGATCCCCTTGATGTTCACATCTGCTGATGCTCTATGCTCTTACTTCCCTGGGCCACTCTCTCACCTAGCTAACTCTTAATCATATCCTCCAGGTTTCAGTCAGCAGCTTTGAGGACGCCTTCCCTACCTCTGCTCTCCCACACCAACACTGGGCCAGTGGCCCATCTGCCTAAGAGTAGAGACCTGGACTGTCTCCTTCATCTTTTCATCCTCAAAGCTTATGCATCACAGGTGCTCAACTAAAACTTGCTAAATAACAAATGAGAACAAGTGGTAAAGTCAAGACTGGCATCTCTGCCCTCAAGTGCAGTCCTTTGGCGACCTTACTCTCTCCTGTAATTAACAAAATGACAAGAACAACAACAAATGACTTCTGAGGTGTGACTTCTAAAGAGAGTAATATACCCGATGCTGCCCTCGCATGATGCAAATATAGTAAAATTTCAGCGCTGTGGACTCCATTAATTAAGGATGCATAATGCTTGGCCAGGGGCTGGGTTGGCTTGTACCTTTGAAGTGTTTATTTATAAAAGAGACTGCTAAGCACATTAGTACATTAGTAGTGTAAACAAGATCACCAGGGAAATGGCAGAAGATACTTAAGAGAACAAACTGCCTGGAGTCACTTTGGAAGCACCCATTATGAACAATCACTGTGCTAATTACAATTGCTCTGCTAATTACAATTACTGTGCTAATTACAATCTATCCTTATCTGTTCCCTAGGTTCCCTACAGACTTTTCCTTCTGAGCACTTAGACCAGCCTGAGTTACTGCCTGCATTTTAGTGTAATGAAATGGTGCTTCTTTAAAAATTGTCTCTGCTTTAAGATGTCTCAATGGTTCCAACAGGCTTCCCCCTCCTAGAAAAAAGAACAGAGTCAGGGATTTTGAAGCCAGAAAACCAAAAACCAAACCACAAAAAGGGCGAAGGAGAAGCAAGAGGAGAAGTGAAATGAACCTGGTTGGTTCTGTTGCTTTAGCACCTTTTGCAGACTAGACACACATTTTTAGGTTAGTTGGAGAACATTCAAAATATGCTATGTGTAATTTGTTTCCCTCATAAAATGACCATGTTTGGTATATTTAGAGATGTGAACATTGAGAATAATTTTGGTTTTTAAATTAAAGTGGCTATTTGTCTTTCTTCTCTTACTATAATTAGGGAGAGAGATTAGAGAGGCCTTGTTTAAAAATGGATTGCAATTGGGGCGCCTGGGTGGCTCAGTAGTTAAGCGTCTGCCTTCAGCTCAGGTCATGATCCCAGGGTCCTGGGATCGAGCCCCGCGTCGGGCTCCCTGCTCCGCGGGAAGTCTGCTTCTCCCTCTCCCACTCCCCCTGCTTGTGTTCCCTCTCTCACTGTGTCTCTCTCTCTGTCAAATAAATAAATAAAATCTTTAAAAAAAAAATGGATTGCAATTCCCTGCTCCCCACATGTAAAAAGTAAAAAGCATCTTTCACTAGGTTTTAATATTACTATTTTCTTTCTATCCCTAATTATACTAATGAGTGTTGAGGGTATGAGATTTTTGTCTAAGCCCTTAAGAATAATAAAGCTTCACTCAGGAGAGTGTCCCTTCCCAAATGGATTTCTTACTACTTTTTCGGGAGTCTGTCTTCCACCTGTGCCCTGATGCACTGCAGCCCAGCCGTCTGCTGCATCTAATGATGGCGGAATTACAGTGCGGAACACTGATGGGGGCCCCCAACCATGGCTTCAGGACACTGGACTCAGGATAAGTGCCTCTCCCACTGGGACTGATGCTCAGAGCATCCCGTAAGCATCACCAAGCAGAGCCGATAAATGGATGAATGGATGGATGGATGGATGGATTGACAGATGGAGAAAATAAGTTGTGCTACATTATGCACTAGGGGGTGGGTCTATGGGAGGTGGACAGGATTGGATGACAAGGCAGGATTGTCACCCTGGCCGCCGTAAATCCAAAATACAGGCTCTGTGCTTAGTCACACTGGAAGGAGACTCCTTTGGGACTGCATGGCCTTCTAAGTGCCGCTCGCCTTGGACTTGGTTCTCGCAAAGTCCTTCTCCATTCTCAGGCATCATCTGGGCTCACATCTCATGACAAGTTCAGTTTAACACCTTGCTATTCAATGCTGGTCTTCAGACCCAGGAGCTCATATGGAAAGCAGAGTCTTAGGTCTTATCTGCAACCCACTGAACCAGAGCCTATATTTTAGCAGGATTCCTTGGCATTTTGTATGCATATTAGAGATTGAGAATCACTAGTGTATTTCATGTGTATTGCATCCTAGCTATAAACAGATGTATGGAAAAGTCCTACCTTTAGATAGGGTTTTTGTGTAGATTAATGATGATGAGCTATTACTTGCTTTCCTGCTCTTTAAAGATCATATGGTTCAAGCCATGTGTACGTGCGCTTGCAACATTATCTAGAGCTTATGGAATGGAGAGGAGGAGAGGTTCTCAGCTCCATCACATGCCAGCTGTGTGACCTTGGGTGCCCTTCTTCACCTCTCTGAGCTTCTGTTCTCTCATGTAAAAAGTAAGGCAGTCAACCTGCTCTGTCCACATGTGTCATGGAGGATATATCTGCCTATGCCCTTTAAAGTCAGGCTTTGAAAAGGACAGAAAAAATAGCTTTACAGTATCCATCATGCATAAGGATATTGGGAAATTTACCAGAAGGAAAAGTAGGAGCTAGCAAGACTGATGTGCAGACCATAGGACTTACTGGTTAACCCTCACTGTGTTTGGATGGATATCCTTTCCTATAGGTCTAGGCCATTTCTAAGCTAGTTGTTATGTATTTTTAATCTAACACAGAAGTGTTCCACACTTCTAGAACTTTTGGGCATAGGCCCTGGCTCATTATCAAATTCCACACAGCAGACATGAGCATTTAAATCCCACATTCCTGATTGGATGTGTTTCCCTACAGGTCATTCATACAGAAACAAACGGGCTATCCTATAGGATACAGGTAATACAACACATGAGCAAGATTATGTCTTTCCAAGGGGCACATGGGTGGCTCAGTTGGTTGGGCGACTGCCTTCGGCTCAGGTCATGATCCTGGAGTCCCGGGATCGAGTCCCACATCGGGCTCCCTGCTCAGCAAGGAGTCTGCTTCTCCCTCTGACCCTCTTCCCTCTCATGCTCTCTGTCTCTCATTCTCTCTCGCAAATAAATAAAATCTTAAAAAAAAAAAAAAAAGATTATGTCTTTCCAAAAGAAGGAGACCTTGGGCTGCTGCCTATTCCACATGCTGGCTGAGCTGTCCATGTCCCATAGAGACACGGAGCATGAAGGGCTGTGTTTCTGCCCCTACCACAGGCATTTCACCAAAGCAATGCATTCACCAAAACACGTTGGTTGGAGGAAGTTGCAGGGATTATGACAGCCCTTTGAGGATATTTTTAGGTTAAAACCCCACTTTATAGTTGAAGATCTTGAGGTTCGTAGAGGTTGAGATTTGTCCGAAGCCACACAGCTATAGAATGGCAGATTTGGGATTTAGACCTCATTATTCTTCATGGTGGCAGCCTGACACTTTGTGTTGGGTTCCAGCTAGGAACTGGATTAAGTTCCTGCAGAATCATGTATATGGGGATGGCCTTTTCACTAAAGTTCCTCCCAGCTATTGATTTGGCAGTACCCTATGGCACCTGGGTCTTCCTTGTGTGCTGAGAACAGGGATGGAACAGGTGCCAATCTCATTTCATCATCACAAAACCATCAAGAAGTGGGTATTGTCATTATTCCCAATGTAGAGATGAGGAAACAGAGGCTTAATGAACAAATGTGCCCAAGGTCACACAGCTGACAGGTGGCAAGCTAGAACTCAGACTCTAAAGCCTAACATCTTACACACCAGGCCAAATATCCTCAAATTTCTGGATAATGTGAGCCACCTGGGAATATGAAGACAATTCACTTTCCCAGGCCCCTCATCTGGGAGAAAAAAAGAAGAAAAAAAGATTGGTAGATCCTGGTACAGCCCTAGGTGAGTCTTATGATCAGGTGAGTAGAATGGCTTTCACTAAGCCCATGGCTATGGGGATTGAGTAGAAAGAGGCTGTATTCCTCAGTCTTCACCCAAGCTCTGCCTTAACCTTAATTTATAGAAAAGGCAACAGAAATCAGGAAAGAATGACCAACAGGAAGAGACAAAACAGGTATAGAAATCCGCTTTTGGATTTTAGGGCCTATGGTTCATGGGACACATGGGCCTCGACTCCTGCAGAATATGTCCAAAAACTTGGGCAACTGGAGACACACCAAAGAGAAATTCTTCTGCAGCCAGCCCAAGAATCAGGGCTCCAGAGAAAATCACCCCTTAACTCCTCTGATCCAGCCTCTAATTTCTGTCTTCAGTTCACTTCCAAGGTCTCACCAGTTGATCCCCCAGAGAAGGTAGCATACAGCTGCATCTCCAGGTGGCAAGTTAAGGATTTTGCCAAGAGTTGGGGTATCATTGTATAGAGAGGCTTGGGAATAGCCTTGAAAATCAGAAGCTAATGCCACTTTCAATTAATAAGCTCTCCACCATCAGCCTCCTTTGCTTTCTCTTGTTATAATAAGATCATGGTATATCACAAAACACCCAGACCTGAAAATGCAGAAAAACAGCTTCCAGTCCTGGCTCTACCATTAATTCTTTATGGAACCTTGACCTTGATGTTGCCATCTATATATTGTGGGAGTTGGATCATAAGTCTCTAAGCCTTCCTAGTGGATATAGTGCAGCCCAACAGACTGGGAGTTAGAAGTTAAAACTTATTCATTTACTAGTTATACAATTTTAAGTAATTCACTTAAATACTGTAAAACTCAGGCATCTCATCTACAAAAGAGGGGGGTATAGAAACTGTTCTCCATCTATAAAGTCTATGATTCTTTGGGAGTTGAATTAAGGAAATGGTCAAGAAGAGACTAGAAGGTCTTATTACAGTTCTCAGAGGTAGTTCTCAGAGGTGGTGATGTCAAGTGGGAAAATGCTAGCATCCCAAAAGGTACACTGCTAGATGGGCTTTGTTGTTAGACTCGAGTTCTATCACATGATAGCTATACGACTATTACGCTAGTTGGCTTAACATCTCTGTACCTCAGTGTAGTAAATCATATCGATGTCCCACATATTTCTGGGTCTTCTCAGCACATGATAGGATTTCATGTCCCTGCTCAACACTTTGAGGGCTGCTGTGACCATAGGACTGGATTTGACCCATGGAATGTGAGCAGAATGTCAGCCCTGGAAGTACTGAGAGCCAGATTTCGTTCCCATTACCATAGTGTTCACAGGAGCACATGAAGATGATGCTTCTGTCAGCCCGGATTCCCAAATGCCGGAATGAATGGGACCTCCGCAATTCTGTGCACGGTATGTGGTAGGAGCACAACCTAATGCATTCTGGCTGGTACATTCCTTGCCTTTTTTTAGAAAACCAAGTTGTTAAGGGCTATTTTGTGATAGGTATCAGGAAGATTAAATGATAAAATATCTAAGTATGTGATACAGGACCCAGCCCATAACAAAAATGCACATGGCTAAATGCAGAGGACAAGAGAAAGAGGGAGAAGAAGGGGAAGGGAAGGATCCAGAAGCAGCATGTATCATTAATCATCGCCCAGGAAGGCACTAGAAAAATAGCTGTGGAGGCCACTTAATAAGACGTGACTCAGGACCCTCTACTGGGAAACGAGTGGGTGCCACTAACAAAAGCCAGCTCTTCTCAAATCCTCAAAGAGAACCCTTCTGTCTCACCAGGCGTGGGTTGGTGGTGCCTCATCCTGAAATCCCACATCTTACCCCAAACTCTCCTCTTATCCTGTACAACATGCACATCTGATAAGCGGACCAGATTGAAAAGCACCTTTCTAGCAAATCTTCCATGAGCTTCTCATGCTCTTTGTAGGTCATCCTTGAAGGCCTATGGGAAATAGCTACTGGCTGCAGAACCATCTTATTTTCGATGAGGCTTTTGTAAAATCTACAATTGTAATTTGCTCAGCCTCCATTCCCAAGCAACTTCTCCTCGCTACAATTTGAGACTCTGGGCTCAATAAGAGCTCTTGACTGATGGTTATCTAAATCCGTGCAATCTATAACCAAAGTTGACCTTTCTTTCTTATAGGAATGAAGTAGGATGGATGAGGACGGGGAGGGAGGGAAATAAAAAACAAACAAAACATCAAATACCACCAACCCTTGATGCGTTTATCTCACTCCGGCAGTCTTTACCAATTCCCTCATTGATGGGGAGCTAAGAGGAGGAAATTCTAATGGTGACTCTGCGTGAGTCATTAAGACTCCCCAACACTGAAAGGGATTAGAACCAGCATAGCTTGATATTGCTTCCTGAGTTTGGGGGTCATTCAGAAGTGAGATCTTTGGCTCTTTGTGTTTGTACAGAATCTGAGTGTTTCACAAAGTTTTATGTCCACTCATGTCCCTCCGATTAGGAAACTGATTCCTAATCCATAGCTCTCTCCAGGCACCACCCAGGTTCTTAAAACAACCTCCACCCATCCTGGCAATAAAGTCTACTGTGACTTGAGGATGAAGATTTCTCCTTCAAACCTTCCCATCTCCCCCACCTTTCATCTCTGCTTGTTCTCTCTGACTGCTTCTCTTTATCATTCTTGCCCCATCTCTGTCTTTCTGTATGGTCTCTCAGTGTGTACCACACTTAATCCTCACACACAGCGGATAACTCCCAGGCTTGCCAGGGTCCTAAGCATCGCCACATGCTCATCTCTCATGGGCAGACTGCAGCCTACACAAGGCAACGTGAGAAGGTGGCCAGCAACAGAATCAAGTTCCTGCAGAATCATGTACTCGGGGGTAGCTCTTGCCTAAGTTCCCCCCTTAATTAAGAATCTGCCATCCCCCTATGGCACCTGCATCCTCCCTCTCTGCTGACCACGTGCTATTAAAGGGAGATGAAGAAGTGATACACATCCCTTACAACAGAACCAGAAACCAGAGAACACAAGTTTGAGAGTCACAGACTCTAACTTTGAGTCTCAGAGGGGTCCCCGATCCTGGTGAGCACGGGATAAGTTATACCCCTCTTTGGGTCTAAGTTTCTCCATGTGTACAATAAGGGGTTATGTCTGCACTAATTGTTAAGTGTTAGTCCAGTTTAGATACTTGAAATGAGAGGCCTTTAGTAGAGCAGAAATCCAGGTTGCTCTTTTGGAGACTGGAGAGAGGAAATGAGAATGCACGCCTATCTTCTCTGCGCAGTTGCTAGGTGGGAGGATCGAGGTAGGGGCAGGGAGGAGAACACAGCAGAGTGGTGGCTGTCATGCAGGAGACTCTAGCTGGTAGACAATTTGAAATCCCAGGCCAGGCAGTTGTCAGGAAATGTGGCATATGGCAGGATGGCTGGTGGGGTGCCTGCTGACTACTCTGGAGGGCTGGACCAAAGATTACTTGGAGGAGAGAGAGAAAAGGAATGGAGAAGAAGCGAGAAATGACAACTGCCTTTGATACTGAAACATTTGCAGGCCTGCCTTCTGGAACTTGGAGGACAAAGGAACGGCAGCCTCCTCCCAGTCTGAGGCTCAGTGAGGGAGACTTGAAAGAGATAAATTTAGATTCATCAGAAGCCACTCACCTTCCCACCATGGGAAGTCAACTGCCTTAGCATGTGGCTCCAGGAGGTGACATGGTCTAAGGATGGAAATAATTGTAAAGAAAGTTTAACTGAAGCCAAGGATAAGAGAGCTTATGTGAAATGGGCTACTCCAACACAATGGTAGTCTGAGGAGTTCCCTAAATCTTGAGGCTGTTGTCAAAAGAGAAAGTGTGGTCTGTTCACTATACTCTTTACAATGAGCAAATCAGGGCAGGCAGAGACCCTGGCTATTTAGAAACAACACAAGATTGAAGGGTTGGGAACAATGAGCAGAGTGTTTGAGGCAGAATAAAGATTCCTGATGGGGCTAAAACTCTGCCTGAGCCTGGGGACCCCAGGCCAGACTTTCTGGCACCATGCTGTCTCTTAATGACCAGTTTTGTTGGGAGTAGAAAGGTAAGCATGCAGGGATCTGATCTGAGGGTATAGCTAGCTCTGCAATGACTTGTTTTGTGACCTTGGCCAAGTCCCTTCCCCAATGTAAGTGAGATCAGGGATCCCATGAATCTCCTTCAGGATCTAGCATCTTACTACCCAGTTTGGATCCTTCTTTTGGACCAAGCTTATCTTCACATGAGAGAATGAGAACTACGAGTACATCTGATCACTTATCACATGCCAACCAGTCTGAGAGCTGCTGTGAGAAATCAAACTACATGTGCCCATCACAGTGGCCAGAATCTGATAAAACACTTCTTTTTAAACAGAAGGCAATATGGGGTACCTGGGTGGCTCAGTTGGTTAAGCATCTGCCTTTGGCTCAGGTCATGATCCCAGGGTCCTGGGACTGAGCCCCATGTCGGGCTCCCTGCTCAGCAGGAAGTCTGCTTCTCCCTCTCCCTCTGCCCCTGCTCACATTCTCTCTCTTGCTCTCTAATAAATAAATAAAATCTTTTTTAAAAAAATAAATAAACAGGAGGCAGTAGGACTATGCTTGTCATGGGTGGGGCCAGATTTGGAGCAGGTCTAGTTGGAGACCTGTTCTACTGACTCCCCACTCCTGCTTATCTATGTCTAGGCTTCTACAAACTCCTTCCTGGACAAGGAAATGCCCTTCCAGCTCTTATCCCTCCCAAGAGATATTGTTCTTTGCTATCACTTCAAACTCCAGTCCACAAGCCTCATCCTTTAGAAACTCCTTATCATTCCTTCTAATTCTTCTCAAAAGGCTTCACATAGAAATTCTTTGAAAACTACTGGAACACCACTTTGCAAATTAAATTTTCATATTTTTGTCAATTGTGTGTGTCATTGTGCAAGCCTATAAATTCCCCTCTCAAAAACAAGGGACATTTTATTTTTTTTCTTTTGGATTCCACACAGCATTATTTTATCCATCATGATGCTCAAGACAGAGTTTCATAGAGCATGAAAACTACAGAAAGTCGGCACTGTGGTTCTCAGTATTGAGTAGTTCATCAGGATTATCCTTAAGTTTCTCCCAGATTTTTCCAATAAAGTAGCACTCAGCTGCTGTTTAAGCATCCGTGTGGTAGAAAGGAAACTCCACTGGGATTTGAAGGACTCAACTCTGCTACTAAATTGCTGTGTAGCTACCAGTCACTCCTATTACCTTCAAATCCTCCCTCGACCTTACCCTCTGCCTACCATGCTCACTGGCCTTGTGAGCCATGCCTCACGACTACATGATACAAAATCCCCCTTTCTCTCCAAACTGTTCCCATCATCCTGATTGAAGCCACTTTCACGTACCCAACTGTGCCCCCATTCCACACCTTCCCAGGCCACCCTCATTGCCATCTACTTCCCATTGTAGTCACCATGAGGTTGAAAAATGCAATGCAACCATGGCATACTCCACTTCTTCAACCGTTTTCAGTTCTCCCATTTGCTCCTAGAATAAAGACTTGACCTGCAAGACCCCCATGACCTGCCACTACGGACCATTCTGGCTTCACGTCCCACCACTCTTCCCTTACTTGCTCAGCCAAAACCACAGCAGACTTCTGCATTTCTTAAAGCTGAACACGTCCTTTTTCTTCTTAGAACATCTGTTTCTGCTTGACACCTTTCCCAGTGTGAGGTTCCACTCATCTTCCAGGTATTAGTTAAATGACACTTCATCTGAAAAGCTGACTCCAAAGTCTTATTATTGCTTTCTAATCCAGTAGATGCGCACCTACTACTCTGCTCCAACTGAATTAGATCCCACTGTTAATTGCTATCTTGGAACAACAGTGTTCCTTTATTGCATAGTTCCTACCACAAATTAAATAAGTACATAAGTTTACACACACACACACACACACACACACACACTACACTTAAGCACCAGATTCTTGGGCCACTTTTATCTCAGTTTTCATTGTATCTCAGGTAACCAGCATGGTACCTGGGACACAGTCGGTGCTCAAGCAGCATGCGGTAACTACATAGGTGAATGGTTTCAGGGAATTCACATTTCCATTCTTGTTCTATGAAATGGGAATTAATGAGGTATGCTGGCTTAAGAGACAAGAGCAAGGCTTGGGAGTCAGCCAGATTTACACCTGATTCTTTACTCGGCCTTTCACTGGATGGTGACCTTGGGAAAGTCACTTTACCTCTGGTGTTGACTTCTCAGCTGTAAAACAGAGGCCATGGTGCCTCTAAGGGTTTTAATAATGAAAATAAAATGCTATTACACTGGCTCTCTCACTTCCTAGAAGGGAGATTTGGGAAAGTCACTTCACATTTCCATTTCTCATCTGTATACAGGGGATGACAACAGCTCGTGCTTCCCAGGGCTATTGTGAGGATCACACAAATTAGTAGACGGCAAGTGCTTAGAATGCCCTCAGCTTGTGCTGAATTAATGTCATCATCATCATCATCATTATTATTATTACTAAAAATACTTGGTAAAGAGTCTGACATGGAGTAAATCTTAATAAATACTGGTCATTATTACCACTCCTATTATAAACACCACTATTATTAATTAGGTGATGGAATGGGGATGATGATGATTAGAATGGTGATATTCCTTTGCAGTTCTGAATTTGTTGAGATGACCTCAAATGCTGGGGTGCACCCTGCTTTGTGATAATATCCTATTACATTTTCATGCGAAACTGTCTAAAAGTACAGTTTATTTTTTTTAAAGATAGTCATTTCTTATACAGGGAACAATTCTTCCCACTCTACCATCTTACGGTTCTTCAGATTTTGAAGCATGAATAAATCCAGCTTCTTTGACTTTCCCAGGGGGTCTTTTGTAATGAGACTGCACGTCTAATCTTCATATAATTTGGCCAACCCAGTCCCCATTCTGTTTGCTCTCATATGAGAGTAGCCTTATCTTTTAATTTCGCAGACACTCTATATTTATTAACAGTGAATGAAGTCTTTGACATACTGTTGAGCAAAAAACAGCAATTTCTAAACAGCTTTACTGAGATGTGGCATGAGTGTGTGTGTGGTGTGTGTGTGTGTGTGCGCACACGCATGCAAATAGACAGGGAGAGAGAGGTGTTTTAAGAATGTTCAAGAAAATGTTAATTCTGGGTATTTCTGGGTGATAGGGATTTTATTTTCTACTTCATTAAATGTCTTTATTTTTGAACTGCCTGAATAGCCTACATAGGATACTTATTTTTTAATAGACTGAAAGATTAATTTAAACATTTTAAAATTCCATTAACTGTACTTACAGGATGATTTAAGACTGATTTTTAAAAAATGTGGATAGAGGGAGCACCTGGGTGGCTCAGTCGTTAAGCGTCTGCCTTCGGCTCAGGTCATGATCCCAGGGTCCTGGGATCGAGTCCCACATCGGGCTCCCTGCTCGGCAAGAAGCCTGCTTCTCCTTCTCCCACTCCCCCTGCTTGTGTTCCTGCTCTCGCTATGTCTCTCTCTGTCAAATAAATAAATAAAATCTTTAAAAATAAATAAATAAAAAAATAAAATAAAAAATGTGGATAGAGTTAGAAAAAGGGAAGAGCGCTATAAATAAGGACTAGGTCAGTGGAAAAGGAATCTCATGGAATGAATTTTCTGACTTCTAACACTTCTTTGGATAGGCATCAGTAAGCCTGGGGACATGCTGGCCAGTCTAAAAGAACTCAACTCCATGGTGCCCATGGCTTCCTCCCCCTGCCCAGATTTTGGGTCAGTGATTTGACCAGTGAAGTGCAAGTGTCTGCCCCATACCTAAAGGTCATCTGGAAGACTTGGCCTTGGTTCACATGCTGGGTCCGGTTGTTGTAACCATGTAGCATCTCTCCAAAGAGGGTGTCGTTGAATTTGGAGTCAGGTTTGAGGCATTTGGGGCCCTCGCAGACATCTGAGAGCATTAGGCAGGATTTTCCATCAGGAGCCAGCTTGTACTCCTCCACACAACTGCATGATAAAACAGAGCCGAGAGTTAGCTCCGCATGTTGGATGCCCCCACTGTGGGTGACCCAAAACCAAGGCCTCCTTTGCCTGCAAAACAGGTCAGAGTTTAGGAATGGAGACAGCTATTCTGGCTGGAATCTATCTAGGGCACAGGTGTCTAGAGAGAAGCACATTAATCCTGCAAATTAGTAAATTCAGGGAAAGTCATTTGTGACATTTTGGAGGAGTCGAGGGGGAAACCAGAGTGCACATCTACGCACAAAGCAAATTTAAAAACTGTTTTCCATGAACACACCGACTTTGAAAAGCATGACAGACCAATTCACAGTGAATTATCAACTAGTTTCTCGAACCAGAATCTATTCCCAGTGTATCTGTCGACCAAGGTTGAAGACTGTAGCAAAAACAAGGTTGTTATTGCCCTTGTAACTCAGAGGTGATCCTTCCAGGACCACGGACAGCTCACAGAGCTGCAGCCATTGCTTCTGCTCAATTAGCAATGTTAGCAGCCTCTGTCGGCCTCTAACTACCCAGTTGTAAGAGCAGAAGGGCCCTTAACATACCTCTGAGGCAGGGACCAAACAGGTCCTCCTCTACGGACCAAACAGGCATCTGAACGGGGTGTTGAAATAATATTTGCAATTTGGAGATCTTCGCAGTGAAAAAGGTATCTCTTAGGCATGGGGAAGGAAACAGAGGTCTCGGCGCCCGAAAAATCAATCCAGAAACTAGAATTCTTTTAGGGTCTACATGTTCATGATCCTTTGCTAGGCACTGGGAATAGGGTACACATAATAGATAAGACACACAAGAGAATAGGCTGCTCAGCTGGAAAAACATGAATAAATGTCATCTTTGCTCCTTTGGACCTAGGTGAACCCCAGCAAGCCATTTAATTTATTTGATCTTCAGTTTCCTCATCTGTAAAATGGGGTAGAAACTCCTATCCTATCTTAATTCAGTAGGCAGCTACAAGGTCCTATAATACATTGGCTACAAAAACAAGAACTGCAAGGTAGTTCAAAAAATAATTACAGTAATGGTGTTAAGGGCGGTGTTTCTATATATTGAGCATATACTTTCCATGGGTACTTTGTATATTTATTTTCTAACCATGAAAAGAAGTAATACCATTCTTGCTTTACCCAGAATCAGAATGAGGAGCCAGGAAGTATAAAGCATGTCGCAACGTGAGTGAGTGGCAAAGTGGCTTTCAAATTCAGGTCTGTTTAGCAACAAAGGCACTCTTTTCTACTCTTCTCCAAATCCAGTTGCTTCTATTTGCATAACATGACCCTGGTTGGGCTGTGTCAATCGGAGACAGTAGAAAGCAGGCAGTCTCTTATTTGCCTTTTCTCAAGGAGGTGGAGTGAAACATCTGTTGAATTTGACTGCAGAGATACTCAGGTACTCATATGGAAGAAGGGAGAGGCTCTGTGAGATGGTCGGGATGGAAATATTCCTGGGTTGAAGGAACCAGTAGCTGCTATCAGAGACATGGAACCCAACTGAAGGCAGGAAGTAAAGAGGCAGAGCTGAAAACCTGACCCAAGAACACTCTCGTGAAAAGCTAGGGACATCTCAGACATTAAGCAAGTTGTCACTCTTCCCTGTGCCCCTCTCACTTCCACTGTGTTGCACAGATGCACCAATTGTCTTTAGCATGCTTATATGCTCCTGCCCAAGTACAATGGAAAGTTCTTGGAAGAAGGCCTGTCCTGGGTACTTCATCAAGTCTATCCCCCACTTCTTTTTGCATTTGTTAAATGTAATTAAACTCCCTTGATAAAGTTGCAGTACACATGATATGAGTTGTATGAATGGGCAGAGTATATGGTAAGTTCTTAATAAAGTCTAGTTCTACCCATTTATCCTAGGAGTCTCCCAGCAAGTATGAGAAATGGTTTACTGTAGTAGAGCTTTCTCTCTCTCTCTCTACACACACACACACACGTGTGTGTGTGTGCCTGTGAATACCTATTTTTGTTGTAAATGATTAAACATTATCAAAATCTATAGAGTGAAATATGGAAGTTGTTCCTTTCCACTCCACATATATTCTTTTTTTAAAAATATTTTATTTATTTATTTGACACAGAAAGCGAGAGAGCACAAGCAGGGGGAGCAGTAGAAGGAAAGGGAGAAGCAGGCTCCCCTCCAAGCAGGGAGCCCAATGTGGGACTCAATCCCAGGACTCTGGGATCACGACCTGAGCCAAAGGCAGATGCTTAACCATCTGAGCCATCCAGGCGCCCCCTCCACATATATTCTTACTTCCTATTTCAGTAGTCGTCGTGGTTAACTATTATATATTCTTCTAGGCTTTTTTCAATGCATTTAGAAGTACAATGTCATGTATATAATAAAAATTATATTATACACATATACATTTTCATAATAAACTCATAAGTACACCATACATTGTTATAAAATATGCATTTGTACCTAATACTATTTCTTAGAGATCTCTTCCAATCAGTATTCATATATATCCATCTTTCTTATGGTTATTTGGCATTGCACAGTATAAATGTACCATAATGCTTTTAGCTGATCTTTACTGATGGGCATTTTGGTTGTTTATAAGCTGTTTATTATTGCAAATGGTGTCATAATGAAGATCTCTGAACATATATCATTGTGTACATGTATGTGTTTCTATAAAAAAAATCTTAGAAGAGGGATTGAGGGGTCAGTGGTTCATGAATTGAAAAATTTTGGTAGATCTACTAAATGGCTATCTATAGAGGCTCTACCAGTTTACAGTCTTATCACTGATGAATGAGAGAGCCCATTTCCCCATATCTTTCATGTTCATTATTGCCAACCTCAGATGGGAAAAAATAACTCATTTGAAAAAGATGTTATTTATTTATTTGAGGTGGGGGAGGGGCAGAGGGAGAGGGAAAGAGAGGATCCCAAGTAGACCCCACACTGAGTTCAGAGCCAGATGTGGGGCTCACTCCCAGGACCCTGAGATCACGACTGAGCTGAAATTAAGAGCTGGATGCTCAACCAACTGAACCACCCAGGCGCCCCAACTCATTTTTGTTTTGATTTGCATTTCCCTGATTACTGCTGAGGTTCACTGTCTTTTCAGGTCACAGCCATATGTATTTCTTTTTCTATAGATTGTCCATCCATGTGCTTTGACAATTTTTTTCTATCGTGATACTTGTCATTTTCCTTATTGGCTTGTATATGCTTTGCATATTTTCTGGATAGTTATCCTTCACCTGCCATATATATTGAAATTTTCTTCTAGTCCATACTTGTATTTTAATCTTACTTTTGATATCTTATAACCTCTCTATCCTGGTCCTTTACTGCTGCTGAATTTGATGCAATGCTTAGGAAATCACAAGATGATAAAACATATTTCTGTATATTATTCTAGTTATATATAGGTTTTTTTTTTCATCTTTGGTTGTTTAATTTGTATGGATTTAATTTTGTCCATGGTGGGAGTGGTTATTTTAACTTAATTATTTTTAAAATGAGTTACCTGAAGGGTCCATCCGGTTCATTAGCTAATGTAAAATGTTATTTTGTCATATACTAAGTCACTATGTATACCATGGATACATGGTTGGAATTTTTCCTACTTAGTTGTCTGTATATTCCTGCAATAATTCTATACTACTTGAATTACTGTAGCTTTATAGCACGGTTTGCATATAGTAAAGTAAGTTTCTTCCCCATCGTAAAGACTGATTTTCTATCTCAAAACCTCCTCACTGTTCTTTTTTTTTTTTTTTTTTTAAAGATTTATTTATTTATTTGAGAGAGCGAGAATGAGAGTACATGAGAGGGGGGAGGGTCAGAGGGAGAAGCAGGCTCCTCGCTGAGCAGGGAGCCCGATGCGGGACTCGATCCCGGGACTCCAGGATCATGACCTGAGCCGAAGGCAGTTGCTTAACCAACTGAGCCACCCAGGCGCCCGCCTCCTCACTGTTCTTAACTATTTTTCCCTTCAAATGAATTTTGGAGTTGACTTGTCAAATACCATATAAAACCTGAGTGGAGTTTGGGTGGTATTGCATTAAATTGGTAGACCAATTTTGGGGAAGATTTAAATATGTTTTTTTCCTTAAGATGTATATATATATACATCAACTCTGTGCTGGGCAGAGAAGATGTCTTCTGTTCACCACCCTGGGTCCTCCTCCTGGATATGCACCGTAGACTCTGCATCCAAGCTTCCCTTGCAGTGGTGGGATCCCACGTGATGGGATTCTGAATAATGATATCTGTGCTGATGTGGTATGTTGCTACAGACTTAGCCCCCCAAAACATCCTGTGTGATTCTCAAGCCCTCTCTTCTCTTGCTATGGCAAGTGTGGAGACCACAGTTTCCAAATGCATACTGCAGGATGGAAGAGGGTAGCCTCAGTCACAATGGATTTTGCATGGAAAGTTTATAATAAAATTTTGTGTATAAGCTTCCGGCTTGGGAGATTTCATTTTTTACCGCAACCTAGCTTACCTTATCCTAGCATCTTTACAGTTGTGAGTTTGCTAATTCAGAAACATAGTTTGCAGCTCCATGTAGACAGTGTTCCTTTAAAACCTTCAATGAAGTTTTAGACTTCGGGTCAGAAAAGTCTTGCACGTATCATGTCGGGGCTTATTCACAGGTATTTATGCAACGTACGACGCTCCAGAGGTTACAGACATGCATTTTGGATCCAGACCACCAGACGCCAAATCCTGATTCCGTCTCCTATCGGCTGTGTGGCCTTGGACAAAATGCTTAACCTCTCTGTACTTCCTTTGCTTACCTAAAAGGAAGTTCCCACCTCATAGAGCCACTGCAAGGATTAAATGAGTTACGTCTAGAATTTGGTGATGGCTGTTATTATTATAATCTTTTCCATGTCAGGAAAAGGATCAGTTTCTCACTTAGGTTTTCCCTTATGTTTTTTAGTTAGTTATTGCAATATTGAGGAAAGCTATGACTGACTTCTGTAACTTGATTTTTCATCCTACCACATAAGGAGCTCATCAGTTCTAATACATCTACCAGATTTTTCTAAATGGATGAGTATATATATTTGCCAAGTTTGGGTATTAGGACTTTGCTAGGATTTTGGAATAAATTAGAAAACTGCCCTTTTATTTTCTTTCTCTGTTCAGTTTATACAAGATAGTGGTTAAGCATTCCTTAATGATTTGATAGGACCCGCCTATAAATCCCCTGAGCTCATGTCTTCTTTTCAATTGTAGATAGTTAGCTCTCTGGTCATTTTATTTTATGTTATCTGTCTGTTTAGATTTTCTACACCACCGTGACTCAAACTTGGTAATTTATATTTCTAAGAAAATAATGCATTTTATCAAGACTTTCAAATTTTTGGTATAAAGTTGTACACAGTATTCTCATTAAATTTGTTTTATCTTCTGTGCTTCTATGGTTATGTCCCTAGCTCATTCTTAATGTGTTTATTTGTGTTCTCTCTCTCTCTCTCTTTCATTTGAACAGGCTTTTGCATTTTATTGATGAGGAACTCTCTCTTTTTTCTCTTTCATTTATTTTAGCTTTTATTTGTATTAATTCCTTCCTGCTGCTTTCTTTGACTTTGCTTTATAATTCTTTTTCTGGCTTCTTGATTGGAATGCTTTATTTGTTTATTTTCACTCTGTCTTGCTTCTCAGTAAATGACATGCAGCTTCTGACTGCTTTTCCCATATTCCACGAATTTGATATGCAGCCTTCTTGCGCCTACTCATTTTTAAAGAAGTGGTCATTTGAGTTCGATTTTTTTTCTCTCACCTAGGTGTTACTTAGTTTTGTTTTTGTTTTTGTTTTTTAGTTCTCAAGTGGAGACATTCATCTGCTAGCTAGATTGCCGACAATACGTACTAATACTGCATTCTAGTCGCAGAATATAGCTTGTATAATTTCTACTTTCGTGAATTTATTGAGATTTCATGCCCCCTTACTTAAGGAAGACACAGGTATCGAGCTCAGAGTTTGGATCTAATTAAATCTGGGTTCAAAGAGAGGCTATGCCCCCTACCAGCCAGATGACTCTGATCCAATCTGTTAACTTCTCTAGGCCTCAGTGTCACAATCTATTAAATGGGAATAATAGTTATCCTGATCACAGGGCTGATGTGAGAATAGAGATAATTTACATAAAGGACAACATCACACGTATCATATAGTAGACAACGTGTTACACACGGTGCCATTTCAATGTTGCTGCTGCTGATTATTAGTGTTATTATGGTCATATATTACTCTATGATTATTTCATCTGTTAGCCCATTTGCATTTACCAGAGAGAGTAAAATCATTTCCAGTGCTTCTCAAATTCTACTTGTGGAGTTCTCTCTAAATCCAGATTTCTTAAAATCAACAGAGTGGCCCTTCTTTGACTATTATTATTACTATTATTCGAACTACATAATTGGGAACTTTGATGTGTCATTCATTGGAAATACATATTCATATATTTTAAATATATGAACGTATACATATGTAATTTACATAGAAATTAAACATGTACGTTACATACATATGCATGCATATGTGTATTTATATGAATATATGTATACACAAACACATACACACACACATATGCAAAGCTCAGCCCTACAATCAAGATTCCACAGTCTAGTGGAATATTTTTTCTATAGACAAACTGACTTGCTCCTTATTACAACCTACAGTAGGTAGAATAATGGTGCCCCCAAAATGTGCGTTGTAATCCGCAGAGCCTGTGAATATGTTACCATAGACGGCAAGAGGAACTTTGCAAAAGTGATTTAAGATATTTGAAATAGGAAGATTGTTCTGGATTATCTGGGTTGGGCTCAATGTAATCATAAGGGTCCTTATAAGAGCATAAGAAGTAGACAAATGTGTCAGAGAAGGAGATACAATGTGGAATCACAAGAGAGACAGGGATAGAAATAGGCTGTTCCTCTGGTCTTAAAGTCTTACTGATGCCTTGATTTTAGGAATTCTGACCTCCAGAGCTGTAAATAATAAATCTATGACGTTTTAAGACGCTAAGTTTGTGGTGATTCATTGTCAAAGCATTAAGAAACTAATGTAAGATCCTAACAGGGAGGAATGGCTCCCATTTTCAGATGAGAAAACTGGTTTAGAGTAGTTAAGTGACTTGCCCATGAAGATATATACCTTACTGATACTGGTGGTAGGACATAGACTTGGGAGTTCATATTTCAAAGCATGTGTAAGAATGTGTGTATGAGTGTGGGGGTGTGTGTGTGATTTTAGCCATATTACAACTGTAGGTTCACAGTGATTTTTTTTTTTTTTTGGTTTGGAAGTAGGAAAGGATTGTGGTTGAACAGGAGAGGAAAGAGGGGGAGATAAAAGAAAAGGCCTGGGGTATGCTTAGAAGACACTTAGAGATGCAGGGAAGAGGAAAAAAACAAAACAAAACAGGGACTCATAAAAACATAGGGAGTCAGAGGTAAATGATCCTCTGAGTTTTGAAACATGAGGAACTCTCTCCCCCAAGCCACCTCGTGGGGCACAAGATGGATGATTTATGCAAAGGTCTGTTTAGTTGTTGGTTTCTGTTCTTTTTCTTTTTTTTTTTTTACCATGCGACATAATTATACAGTTTCTTTAGAACATTCTGTCGTCTGGGAGATTTTCTTACAGAAATTCTAAAGCGTGTAGGCTCACAGGAAACCAGCCAAGATCTGCATGAAACTATATTTATACATATGCCAAAATGAAAAACATAAAATAAGTACAAAGATACAAACTGGGCATTTTAGCTGAAGGCAATGAATGTGTTACCCTTAACACACCTATCACATTATAGAGACTACTAGAACTAGATGGGCCTTTAGAGATTGCAACATAAAACCTATATGTGTTTAGCCAAGAGTATGTTTTATTTAATCCTTAGAGCAACATGACAGATGGGGAGTTTCATTCGGACACTGCCACCAAGGACCCCAAGGCTTGGCACTTAAAAATTCCTCGACCAAGATCACACGAGCACTTTGGAAAAACCAGCACCTTGACCTAGACCTTCCCATTCCAAATCTAGCACTCACGCTTCTTCAGAGCAAATGACTATTTCCAATCTGCTTGTCTTTCAAGAGAAGAAACCAGGACCTTAAAGAGATATGGCATTTACACAGATTCTCAAAGCAGAGTATTTGTTTATTTATGTATTTACTTGCTTGGTTATTCATTCATTCCTCATTGGTTTATGGAACCAGAAATTATATATTGGAAAGCATAGACTAGAAACTTTTTTTTCAATAGGAAAAAGAATCAAATCCTAGGGAAAAAAATTAAAAACAGAGAAAAGTCAGGTAAGAAGAGCTCAAAGAACTGCACACCACATAGACTTGGACCAATGTCAGGGATGAATCTGAGTATCTTACCACCAAGGCAAGAGAGCAACATGTGCTTTTCCAGCTTTATTGAATCTGACACCTGTGACGAATCCCACCCTGGAGCTGTCAGGACCACGACTCTCTATGGCCTAGAAGCTAAGGTCCTCAACCCCACAAACCCTTCTAATCAATGCCATGGGTTGGGGGGGGGGTCTCTCTCATGAAGGCCCTCAGGCTCGTCCCAACATTAACCAAGATAAAGATTAGTAAGACTGTTCTCAGAGTGGTCTCCATCTGAAGGCTTCCCTCAAGGGAAAATTTTAGTTTCTAGAAAATCCATTTTGAATGTAAGGTACCCAAGGGTACCTTTAGAAAAGAAGAAATAAGAAAAAGAAAGGAAAGGAAAGAGAATTCCATGGGGAATTCTGTTTAAATTATATAACAATGTATCTATTCTAAAACTTTAACACTTTTAAGAAACATTAGCATTTTACCTAACACTAAGAAAGAAAAATATTTTTTCTAACTCTGTCAAAGCATCGATAGTAAAATGTATCCTAATTTCAGAGATTTGAAAACAGAAAATGTGGTCACTTTAGAACCACTGACATATGTTTCACCACTGCAGGACTTGTCAGAGCCTTTACCACCCCTAGGTGCATGGTGAACCTTAAAGGCAGTTCTAGAGTACAGACTTTTTCCCATGTGGGCTTGACCACTGAGTTGCCCTTTTTTGCCTTTCAGTTGCATATAGGACTAACGTTTCACAGAGCCCACACTGAAAAAAAAAAAAGCCTCTCTGAACGAATGGATGAACTTCTGTGTGCTTCCATCAACTGCCCATAAATATGTCTTACACCTGAGCTTTTGCAAAATGTTTCAAGCAGCTGGGAGCATGAGGTTGTAATGTTTGACAACAACGTGGCATGTGGAAGTCAGAGGGGGGAAGAATGAAGGCCCTAGCCTAAAAGTCAGAAACCACAACAAAACAAGGTCCTGATGCCTCCCACACCTCTGCAACTAGATACTGAGGTCAAAATTCAGATCAGCGTCTTCCTTCCCGAGATCAGCGGTTTCCACTACTGGAGAGCATGCAAAGCCTGTACCATGAAAGTGAGCGGCTTCCAGTTCACCGTGAATATCAAACGCATGTATTTATCTCCTCTCCCTCCTAAAATCACATAAAAATGACATTAAAAAGATATTCTGGTAAGGACTGTGTGAAGCTAGACGTGCTCTTTAAGCCCATGTTTTTAAATACATTTTCATTACATTTTAAATTAAATTACATTTAAATACATTAAATACGTCCACATTTGAAGAGAGAAGCATGGGATATCTCCTGTCCCAATTTCACCTCCTAAATGGCTGTGAGACCCTTCTGGGCCTCAGTTTCCTGCTCTGAAAGATCTGAGAAATACTTGAAACTTCAAAAATATTAACGGATTTGATCACGATTTATTTAAAAATATACAGGGAACATCTCTCTTAGCATATTATGTCAGGAAAAGGTGTTTGCCCCTTAAAACAAACAAAACAGAACAAAACAACAAAAACCACAACCTTCCTTTTGTCAAGCCAGGACAACTATATAATCCACCATGGGTTTGTTTTTTGTTTTTCGGTTTTTTTTTTCCGGTTTACTTCAGTTGCCAAGAAGCACAGAATTCAATTTATCTCACATTGAGTAACTCCCCCATGTCAGGCTCCTGAAACTACTTCTTCCCTTTCTGTTTCTCTCCTTACAAATGGCTCTGGTCAGTCTTATCCTTATATTATCTGCTTGTTTGTTTGTTTTTTTTTATAGGTTGGATTTATGTGGATAATACTAAGTTCTCATAGAAGAATGCACGGGATACATTATAAATGTAATATACAAATGATACAAATCTGGTTGCTAGGTAACCTACCCAGGTCTTCCGGGGAGGTGCTGCTCCCTCACCTCTAAGATTCATTTTAAATGCTTCAGCTTAGTTTCCAATGACCTTCTCCACCTCTCTCAAATTCACCTGCTTCTCTCTACCACACTGGTACCTGTGCTCTATCAACATCAGTTGGGACCAAGTAAGGCTCAGCCGCCTGCCCTCAGTGTCCCCTTCAGCGTCCCCTCTGTCCTGGGTGGGCAAAGACTTGTACTCAACCCTCTTTGCATTCTCAGCATCCCACAAAAGACCAGGCACAGAGTAGGTACAAGAAATCCTAGGTAGATGAATTCCTTAATTCAACAAATACAGTTTTAAAGAAGTTCTGGGGCCAAATAGTGGGGAGTGACAAAGGGGATCCACAGGTGACTATGACCTAGTCCCTGGCCATGAGGCACTCACGGTGTGATGAGGACCACACCAGGAAAGCAGGTAAGTCAAAAGAGCAATAGGGTGACCACAGAGAGAAGCTCGGGGCAGCGGGGGCGGGGGTGGTGCTAGCTGTGTGACCCCAGAGAAAGGTACTTTACTCAGTAGTGCAGACCTTGGCCTGACTAGGGGCTGAAGATCAGGGCAGCTAGCTACAGGTCCAGTCTGCAAGAGGCATCCAGATGTCACCAGGATAAACTGGAATTCAAGGCTACATGCAAATGGGCCTCTCCCTTGGAAGAGGGTCTTGTGGGTAGAAATAAAAAATACAAACCAAAATAAAACAAGAAAAGAAAGTCCTTTCTTCGCATGCCCTAACCCCCCTTGATAAATACCGAGCCAATATTTAAGTAGCGTCCACTTGAAAGGGTGAGGATAGTATTCTACTATCCAGCTCCGGGGTAACTGCGCACCTCACTCCTGCACCCCACGGGGCTCAGAGAAGACTTGTTGGAGAAGGTTCTATCTACACTGAGTCTGGAGGATGAAACAGAGCTGTCTAAGCTAAATGGCCACAAGCAAGGTGGCAGGGCTTGATGGTACCAGGGAGGAGGAGAGGAGAGGAGAAAGGAACAACATTGTGAAAATTCCAGAAGCTGAAGCCACAGGCCCTAATTCAGGAGAAGGGAGAAAGCTGGAATCACAGCTGGAAAAACTAGACCAGGAACAACTTCTTTAGCCACGTTAATTGAGGAACATCATTTAACAATGATTACTTGAGCACCTACTATGTGCCAGGCACTGATGCAGGTGCTAGAGATGGTAACCAAGACCTACAGTACAGTCATTGAATGATGAAATTAGATGGCTTTATACCTCTTCGACTAGCTGTAACTCCCATTTCCTGGGTGCTTACATGCCCTAGCCCCATGCATGCATTATTTCACTCATCCTCACAGTCCCATCTGAGTCCACTTGAAAAGGGAAGGCTCAGAGAAGTTTAGTGACTTGCTTAAGACCACATAGCACTAGAAGTGCCCAGAGGCCCGGAGTGACACAGACTAGAGCCACACAGCCTGGGTAGAAACCCTATAGCCTCCATTTACCAGCTGTGTGACCTTGGGCAAGTCACAGAGCCACCATGTGCCTGGTTTTCTTGATGGTAACTGGGGATCGTCATAGTGCCTCCCTTGTAGAGTTGTTACGAGAATTAAATAGCCTATTGTAATCAAAGCACTTTGCACAGTCCCGACCCGAAGAAGGCACTTCGTAAGAGCTGGCTGCTGGGACTCTCTTGGCTGCGGAGAGGTTTATTACACATGCCCCTACTCAGGAAATTCAGAGAGGTCACAGAGCTCTGAGCAAGTTCCGAAGGTCTCCTTGAGCAAAGGTTTGTTTTCCTCGCTTAATTCAAGGCTTGCCACTTCTCCCCACCAACTTTCTCACAAGTACCTGCTAATGGCTTTCATTGTTTTGTTTATAGTGCTTCTAACAAGTACGGGTAACTTCTCATTTGCATCCTTAATAGGCAATTTCCAAAACGCATTGACACTGCAGTTGGTGTTAGGAGACCTGGATTTTATTTTCTTTTTTGTCCTGTTTACCAGCATTTGGATGGGCTTCAAGAGCTCACAGCAAACTCCCACCCATTCTATCCTATTTACAACTTCCAGAATTCTTCATATCTTTTGGATATTAACCCCTTACTGGATATATCTACACCCAAAAAAAACCAACAAACAATCCAATTAAAAAATGGCCAGGGGACCTGAACAGACATATTCCCTAAGAAGATGCTGGTAAGTGACCAACAGACACAGGAAAAGACATTTAACATCACTAAATAAATGCAAATCAAAACCACAATTAGATATCCCCTCAAACCTGTGAGAATGGCTAGTATCAAAAAGACAGAAAGAGCAGGTGTTGACAAGGAAGCAGAGGAAAGGGAACTTCAGTGCACTCTTGGTGGGAATGTAAATTGGTGCAGCCACTGTGGAAAACAGGATGCACCCTAAGATCCAGGAATTCTACTTCTGGATATTACCTGAAGGAAATGAAAACACTAATTTGAAAAGATACATGCACCCTGATGTTTGTTGCAGCACTATTTACAATAGCCAAGATACAGAAGCAACCCCGTGTCAATCCACAGACAAATGGATAAAGAAGATGTGATATATATACACAATGGGATATTACTCTGCCATCAAAAAAAAAAAAAAGAAATCCTGCCATTTGCAGCAACATGGATGGATCTAGAGTGTCTTATGCTTGGTGAAAGTAGTCAGACAGAGAAAGAAAAATACCAAATGATTTCCCTTATCTGTGGAATCTAAAAATCAAAACAAACAAAATGAAACAGAAACAGAGTCATAAATACAGAGAACAAACTGGTGGTTGCCGGAGGGGAGGGGAGGCGGAGGGCCAGGTGAAATAGGAGAAGGGGATCGGGGATTGAGGGGAAGAAACTTCCAGTGATAAATAATTCATGGGGTTGCAAAGCATGACATAGCAAATATAGTCAATAACAGTATAATAACTTTGTATGATGACAGATGGTAACTGCACCTACTGTGGTGAGCATTTCATAATGTATATAAATGTCGAATCCCCATGTTGTACATCTGAAACTAATATTATATTGTATTTCAACTGTACTTCAAAAAGCGCTGTTCAGAAGCACTTTACAGATATTCATATAAGTTGTGATGTAATGCATTTTAGTCCTCACAACAATTCCATAAAGAGATAACAATTACCATCCCCATTTTACAGATGAGGAAAGGGAGGCACAGAGATGTTAAGTGACTTGCTCAAGGTCACACAGGAAGAAGGCAGTGAGCTACATTACTAGCCACGTGACCTTGGGCACGTGACTTAAGCTTAATGGGGTAATAAACAGTAAATATGTTGCATTCTTCCCAACCATCTTTGTATTGAAGTAAATTTTATTAATAGTTTAGAGAGGAAGAAACTGAAGAGTAGGGGTCCTCAGAGGCTTGCCCAATGTCCACAAGAGAGATATTGGTAGCGCTGCGATGAGAATTAACGTCTGCTGCCTCCCCTTGACCGCTGCAGTGTGCTACGGACGGACGGTGCTGACCATTTCTGTGTCCAAGTCCACTAGTGTCATCCCTGCTGCTGTTACTGTTGTTATTTGCAACAGAAGGACCGCCCCCCACACACATACCAAGTACGCAGGGAGAAAAATAATGATAAGAACACAGCTGATTCTGTATTCAAGCCTCAGATCTAAGCCCATGCATAATTTACTCAACACTGCCCTGTAGTAACTTAAGCTGAGGAGAGTCAGCTATAAATTCAGGTCTGCATACACTAATTTATTTCTTATTTATTTTACTGATACATATCTAGGGCCTCTAGCAAGCTGCTCCAACACCTGCTCAAAGGCACCTGCAGCCCCAATATAACTGGGGTAGAGGGGGAGACCCTGAAATATGTCGCAGAAGGAACACCGGATCCCTGGACTAGAACCCTGCAGGTAAAATTCATTTTCTTTCAAACTGGGATTAAACGCATACATCCTCCCCCACCCTCTTTTGCATAAGACGTAGGACTGAAAAGGTTCTTGTTAAATCTCATTCTGTTTTTCTATCTCAGTAAAGCACAGAGCGTATTTCAATGACTGACATTCTTGCACAAGCATGGGATTATTTGTCTGTCACAGAATGTCAAAGGATGAGCACATTTTTAAAAATGGAGATGTCACCAGGAGGAGAGCGAGGCAGAGAGTAAAGAGTGCATCCATTCCCCTGAGTGACTGCTGAGGACCAAGCCCTCTGTGGGATGCCATTCCGGAGAGAGGTAACTCCCACTGAGGTCCTCTGCACGGAAAACAAGGAAAACTGGAAAGAATGGTGGGCATCCTTGTCCAAAGCTCTCATTTTACAGGTGATCAGACAGCACCCGGAGAGGAAAAGCGACTTGTCCCGGGCCACTCAGCAAGCTGGTCCCAGTGTGCCCCTTCTTTCAGTCTCAGACGAATTTTAAAATGCCATTGTAGGGCTGCATGGCCTCCTTCCTGCCTCCCTGCCCCCACTTGGTTCGCCTTACAGATAGGGCTTTAGAGGCCATCCCTGAATGGGCGCTGCTAAATTCCTGCAGAAACAGGGTTGAGGGCGCCTGGGTGGCTCAGTTGGTTAAGCGACTGCCTTCAGCTCAGGTCATGATCCTGGGGTCCCTGGATCGAGTCCCGCATCGGGCTCCCTGCTTAGCGGGGAGTCTGCTTCACCCTCTGACCCTCCCCCCTCTCATGTGGTTTCTCTCTCTCTCAAACAAATAAATAAAATCTTTAAAAAAAAAAAAAGAAAGAAACAGGGTTGAAAGCCTGGCCTAAGCCTGTGTCCTTAACGCACACCTGCTGGTTCTTCAATGACACCTTTAAGGTGCCTGGTCTGGTCTCCAAACTACACTGGCCGGGGCTGTAGGGGGGATGCAGAAGGGGCAGGGGGCTTCAGCACAAAACTGTCCTGACCCTAGGACACAGCCTGAGCATGGATTCCATTTATTATAACCATTAATCAATTATTTATTTTACTTCTTCTTTTCTTCTTCCCAATACCCAATAGAAGGTTATCCTGTTGCCTTTTGCTTCCTGGGCTGAAAGAGCAGACAGAGAAAGGCATTTCGTTGAAGGTCAGGCCCGCCTTGGCCTGCCTGCAGCTCCTGACCTTTCCCCACATCTCCCGGCCGCCGCTGTGCAGGGAGTGGCTGGGCCTCGGGCACAAACACTCACCCGCAGAACATGAAGATGGTGCTGGAGGTGGCGTCATAGGGCAAAGGCAGCGTCTGCTGCAGGCACAGCTGCTCACAGCCCCCGTTGAAGCCGTCCGAGCAGTCGATACCTTTGGAGTGGTCGTAGCATCCGGAGCCGTCCTTCATGGGCCTCAGCTCCTCGGGGCACTGCTCGGGGGAGAGAGAGCAACAGGGCGGTCATGGCCCAGGAGGTGGTGGGTCCCCTCAAGCCCTCTCCTCCCACCTTCTGAAAAGCGGCATGCTGCAGGGACCACAGAGACAGTTTCCATCAAAGTCCTGTTTGGCCAATTCAGAGCTCTGTGGCCTCTCTGACCCTCAGTGTGCCCGCCCGCGAAATGGGACTTTTGTCAGTATCTGCCTGGTAGATGTGTGAGAATACAAGGAGGTACCGTCAGCAAAGTGCTCAGAACACTGCAGCCCACACGGCAAATGTTCAGCAAGTGTGTTAGCTGCTCTTCCTATTGACAATGCTGGAACCATCATCTTTATTGCATGTATTATGGTCCAATAGGGTCTGCCATTGATGAAAAATCACTCTGGCCAGCAGCCAGATATATTTTAAAGAGTTCCTACTGCTATGAATTTACATTCCAGCTCTTCTTCTTCTCCCTCTGTGATCTGGGGCAAGTTATTCACCATCTCTGAGCCTCAGTCTCTTCATCTGTTAAATGGGCATGGCACCTACCCCTGTGGATTTGTTGTCAAACTTAAATTGGATCCTGGGAGTGTGCACCTTACTTCAGAATTCCACACACAATTTGGTACTTGTCACACGTGAGTTCTCTTCCTTCCTGTCTTGAATTTGTCTCTTTGTCTCCATCCCTGTCTCCAGAGTCCTGAATGGGACTCCTCCTGCATGCCCACAGCAGGAGCCCGCAAACTCCAGTCTGGTCTCTTCCACACCATCCTCCTGATGGCCAACAGAGTGCTATTTCTAAATCATCCCTCCCCAGCTTAAATAAATGAATGCATTTTCCACAACAATAGCAACACCTTGAATCTCCTTAAGATGATAGGCAAGGTCCTCCGCAGGTGCCTCAGATCCTCTGCCTGGCCATGAGCACCTCTCTCCAGGTCACCAAACCAGCAGCCCTCCGGTCCCTAAAAAACCCCAATGACTCCAATCTTGAGTGACCTCAGCCAAATGCTCTTATCAGTGTGCCTGGCATCTGCTAAGTTCTCCATAAAGGGAAGATCCTATTCCGTAGGGACAACTGGCTATTTCTTTTCCATCATTTGATGAGCTGAGCTCATCTTTTCCTGTCTGACAGACAGAGAAGCAGGACCAACTCTCCTGCATCCGGGACTGAAAACGAGGTACAAGGTTTTAATTTCAGTCACCCTGCTGGCATTTCCTGTCCACAGAGATGAACACCCAGAGCTCAGCCCTCCTCATCCATCACTGGACATCACTGATTAAAATGGCCCCATGATACACACCCCCCCCGCCCCCAGTCCCTTCCCCAAGTCACCATCCTGAACATCAATAACAAACACACACACAAAAATCAATTTACAAAGACTACCATAACAACAACAACAACAACAACAAAAGGTCAGCCCTCCTGGAAATCAAATTTTGCCTAAGAAGAATTCATAATTACAAATGCATGAGAGTTCTTCGAGACATTTAAGACTGGTGCCAGGGAGGGTGACTGAGAAAGTGGGTTATAAATGGCCTTTGTCAAGCTGCAG
Organism: Leptonychotes weddellii; assembly: GCF_054177405.1. NCBI lineage: Eukaryota > Metazoa > Chordata > Mammalia > Carnivora > Phocidae > Leptonychotes > Leptonychotes weddellii. The sequence continues at coordinate 64,900,938 of NC_138382.1, forward strand.
AAAGGTTATAAAACTGGCTACATTTTATGCTTAAGAAGAAAAATCAATTTTCCATGTGAGTGAAGTGCTATAAATATTAATACAAGCTCAGAGGACGCCCCTGCTTGTCTCGGAACACTCAGGGTCAGACAGGAGGGCACCTGGTCACGGGGTCATTTGGGAGCCATTTACGGGTACTCGGGGCTGGGTCTGTCCATCCGCAGAGACTCAGGGATGAGCACTGGAAAGAATGGCTGACCTTCTTACCAGATGACAGGAGGGATCTGGGGCACGGAATCACTCCTAGTTCTTCCCATCCCCAGCTAATTCCCTACCACTTTTATTCTTTAAAAAAGTATGTTCTGTAATCCAGGCAAGATCAAAACACTTAACCTGTTTTTACTTAGTCCTTACAGCAAACCTATGAGGTAGTGTGGTAGGCTGATAATGGCTTCCCAAGATATGTTTCTGTCCTGACCCCCGAAACCTGTGAATGTCACCTTCGATGGTAAGGTTTTGGCGGATGTGATTAAATTAATGTCCTTGCATTACGCAGACTAGCTGGATTATCAAGGTAGATCTGAATGGTCACGGATGTCCTCATAAGATAGAGACACAGAGAGGACTGACACAGATGAGAAGGCCATGTGAATGCACAGCAGAGATTTCAGCCATGTGGCCATGAGTCAGTCAATGCTGGAACCTCCAGAAGCCGGAAGGAAGCAAGGGAGCCCCTGGAGGGAGCAGGACCCCCATAGCACCATGACTTCAGACCTCTGCCCTCTGGAACTGACAGAGAATATATTTTCATCGTCTTCAGCCACACAGTTTGTGGTGATTTGGTACAGTGCCCACAGGAAGCCAATTCTGGTGGGAAGTATCATTAGTCCCATTTTACAGACCAGGAAACTGAGGAGAATTGGCAGGGGCGGGGCTTTCCAGGCTTTCTGGCTCTGTAGCTCTTAGCTAACTCCCAGGCAACTCACTCCACTCCCCCGTCACTAACTGACTGATGGATTTCCCGTCTCAGGACATTGGAGCAAAGATGGATTTAGAGTTGACTTAATTTCCTTACTTTAAAATTGAGGCTCAGAGAGGAGGAGGGTGTCCCCGCAAAAACCTAGCACATTGGAGCAGAGGGTACAGAGCCAGGGCCCCCATCCCAACTTGGGGCTCCACCCACCATACTTACTACCCTTTACATTAACGCATTTTCTAGCTGAAGGCAAACTTGATGATGATTTACAGATGGGAAACTGCAGCTCAGAGAGGTGAAGTTCCTTGATTAACATAACACAGCAAATGAAAGGCAGAGCTAGAATTAAACTTGCATTCAGTCTGTGACCATGGGAAAGGTGTTCTGAGCAGATGAAGTAGGTTTTCTGATCGCCCCCACACGATCATCCCTTCATCCAGCGTGGACTTCAAGCCCTGAGTTCTCGCAGGTGGGTGAGGGCAGACTAGATCTACCAGTATCATCATTTGAGGTTACTTGCATATTATTTCAATTACTTCACTGCTTATCATCTGTCTCACTCACCAAAATGCAAAGTTTGTAATACAATGGACCTTCCTGCCTTGCCCCCAGCTGCAGCACACACTCAGCATAGTGTCTGCAACATTGTAGCCACTTGCGACTTTTCCAATGAGCCATCTGAGTGCCAGACAGGATGTATAGTGTGTTTGTGTGATAACTTTGGGTCTGAATCCAAGCTCGGCTTCTTACAAGCTGCGTAACCTCTTGCCAGTGACTCAACCTCATCTGTCTTCATAGGATTACTGTAAGGAGTAAACAGAGTTGTATCCAGCATCCAAGATGGTCCCCGGTGATTCCTGCCTCCTGGCGTTCACACCCGGTGCAGTCTCCTCCCACACTGTACCGCCGCTGCTCGGCATGACCAATAGCATATGGCAGAACTGATGGTATATCTCTTCTAAGATTAGATTATAGAAGACTGAGGCTTCCCTCTGCCTCCCTCCCTCTCTTTCATATCACTTGCTGTGGTGAACTCAAACTGCCATGTTGTGAGCAGCAGTAGAGGGAGTCCCGTGGGGCAAGGAACGGAAGCCTCTGGCCAACAGCCAGCGAGGCTGACCTTCCAACAGCACATGCGTAAGCTTGGAAACAGACCCTCCAGCCCCAATCAGGCCAGTTCAGTCAGCTGACACCTTGACTACAACCTCAGAGGGGCCAGACCCACCCAGCTAAGCCACTCTTGAATTTCTAACCCTCAAAGATGATGTGAGATAGTGAGAGCTTTTCGTTTTCCGCTGCTCAGTTTTGGGATGATTTGTTATGCAGCAATAGATAACTAATACAGGGAGTGAAATGCAGCAAATGCTCAGCAGAGCGCTCAGCAAGTGGCAGCTACTGTTGTGGGTAATTTGAAGGAGCTTAGAATCTCCTCTGAGAGCTAAGGAATATTACGTATCTGTCAGACAGAGGACTATAACAGAACAAACTAAGAAGCACAGGATAATTTGAATGGGAAAAGAAAAACCCTGCCAGTGTGAGTTACTAGGCGTTACTGGAGTAGGGACACCTTGGTCAGAGAAGACTTCCTCTTAGTCAGGAGAAGATGTCCCTGAGCAAAAGGGAGACATGCTGCCATACTAGAAAGAGGAAGATCAGAACTCCTGCCCAGGCACTTCTGCTTACTTGCTTTGTGTGCTGGGCAAGTCCTTGAACCCAGTTGGGCCTCAGTTTCCTTTCTTTAAATGGTTGGGGGGGAGCTTGGAGACAAGAGTATGGGGACTGAAGTCAGGCCTGAGTCCATGCAGGCTTTGTGACCCTGAGGGTGCCGGCAAGTGGTTCACCTCAGAGAGCTCCTCATGTTCCTCAGCTGGAAAACGGGAGTAATGGTGCCTCTCGTGGAGGAATTTCTGGAGACTTTATGAGAAAACACTCCGGAAGTGTCTGGCTCAGAACCCAGCACATAGTAGGCACTTCATAAATGAAGGGCAAACGTACAAATGGTAAAGGAATGAACCCAACCCCCCAAAAGGAAACCTAACTGAAACTATCAGCTTCTTTCTTACCTATACAAGCCCTTCATTGGATCGTTCAAAAAATATTTACTGGACACCTACTCAGTGCTAACCAAATGTGCTGGGTGCTGAAAATGTCGCAGTAAACACAAGAGACAAGGCCTTGCTCTCATGGAGTTTATATTCTAGAGAGGAGACAAATGACTAATGAGTAAATAAATAAAATGGTTATCCCATGGTGTGAAAAAAGTGAGAGGAAGAACGAACCAAGTGAATGGGGATGGAGTGAAGGAGGCATACATTGAACATCTGAGCGACTTCTGAGTAATGAGTGGAGTCTCCTGGGTGAATACAAGTGGGAAGCATTATCCAAGAAGGAGCCGGAAATATGGAAGTCCTGAGGGAGGAACAGTGTTGGCCTGTCTATGGAACAGAGAAGGCCAGATGGTCAAAGCTCAGTGAGACAGAAGAAAACAAGGTTAGCTAGCACAAGGCAAGGTATGCGAGGAAGGGAGTGACCAAATCACTTAAGCCAGAGTTGGCCCACTATGATCTGCAAGCCAAATCCAGTCTGAACCCTGTTTGTTTGCTTTTTTTAAAAAAATATTATTATTATTTTTACATTTTGAGATAATTGTAGATTCACATGCAGTTGTAAGAAATAAAATGATATAGAGAAATCCTGTGTACCTTTTGACCAGTTTCCTCCAAGGGAAACATCTTGGAAAGCTATAGAAAAAATATCACAGCCAGGATATATATATATTGATCATCAAGATACAGAGCATTTGATTCACTACAGAAAATCTTTCTGTTGCCCTTTTAAATCACACCCACTTCCCACCTGACTCCTTTCCTTTATACCCAGAAACCACCATGTTCTCCATTCCTTTACATTATAGAATTCTTTGGAATGCATTATAGAATTTCTGTCATTTCAGGAATATAACATCAATAAAATCATATAGTATGTGACCTTTGGGGATTGGCTGTTTTTTCCCCCACTCAACATCCTTCTCATGTTCATCCAGATTGCTGACGTATCAACATTTAGTTCCTTTTTTATTGCACAGTAGTAGTCCATGGTATGGACATACCATTGTGCATTTAACCATTCACCTGCTGGAGGACATGTGGGTTGCTTCCATTTCTGAGCTATAATGAACAGCTGCTATAAACATCTGCATACAAGATATGGTGTAAACATAAATTTTCACTTCTTTGAAAAAAAAATGCCAAGAAGTATAATTTCTGGGTCATATAATAGTTGCATATTCAATTTCTTTAGGAAGCTGCCAAACTGCTTTCCAGAGTTGTTGTCCTATTTTAAATTCCCACAAGTAATGTATGAGTGATTCACCCTCAACAGCATTTGATGTTGTCCATACATATATACATGGAAATCCTGATATGTGTGTAGTAATACCTTCACTGTGGTTTTAATTTGAATTTCCCTAGCAGTTAGTGGTGCTGAATATCTCTTGTGCTCCATTTCCATCTGTATATCCTTTTCAGTGAGATGTCTCTTAATGTCTTTTGCCCATTTTCTGATTGAATGATTTGGTTTTTTTTTTTACTAAGGCTTGAGAGTTCTTTATATATTCTAGACATTAGACTTTTGTCAGAGATGTGGCTTGCAAATGTATTTTCTCTCCCAGTTTGTAACTTGTCTTCTCATCTTCTTCAAATGAGCTTTCACAGAGCAAATGTTTTTAATTTTGATGAAATCCAAGTTACCATTTTCTCTTTTATGGATCATACTTTTAGAATCTAAGAACATTTTGCCAAGCCCAAATCTCAAAGATTCTCTCTTGTGTGTGTGTATTTTTCTAGAAGTGTTATGGCTTTATGTTTCACAATTAATTCTGTGATACATTTTGAGTTAATTTTTACATGAGGTGTGAGACTTTCAGTGAGGTTTGTTTTCTTGCCTGTGAATGTGCAATTGTACCAGCACCCTTTGTTGAAAAGCTCTCTTTTCTCCATTAAATTGCTTTTGCTTCTTTGTAAAAAACAAAAACAAAAACAAAAAAACCAACAACCAAACAAAAACTAAATTAAGCCTGTCTGTGTGGGTCATTTCTGGGTTTTTTATTCTGTCCATTGATCTATAGGTCTGCCCTTCTACTAACACCACAGTCTTGATTACCATAACTATATGCATCTAGAAATAGGGTAGACTAACTCCTTCCACTTTATTCTACTTTTTCAAAAGAAGTTTTGCTTCTCTTAGTTCCTTTGCCCTTCCATATAAGTTTCAGGAGAATCTTGTCTTTATCTATAGAAAGAAACAGGTCATGCTGAGGTTTTAATAGGAATTATCCTAAAACTTTACATCAATTTGAAGAGAATGGAGATCTTTATGATGTTGAGTCCTCCAATTCATGAACACAGTTTGTCTCTCCATTTACTTAGATCTTTTAAAAATATCTTTCATGAGGGCACCTGGGTGGCTCAGTCAGTTAAGTGTCTGCCTTTGGCTCAGGCATGATCTCCGGGGTCCTGGAATTAAGCCCCATGTTGGGCTCCCTGCTCTGCTGGGATTCTGCTTCTCCCTCTCTCTCTGCCCCTCCTCCTGTTCATGCTCTCTCTCTCCTTCTCAAATAAAATATATAAAATCTTAAAAAAATATCTTTATCAGCATTCCGTAGTTTTCAGCATACATGTCCCATGCGTGTTTTAGTAGATTTACATCAAAGTATTTCATTATTTTTTAGGCATTGCAAATTGTATTGTATATAACCTGTTTCATTCCTGATATTGATAACTTGTATCTTCTCTCCCTTTTATCAGTCTTGCTAATTTTTTTCCCCCCAGTTTTCTTGATGTTTTCAAGGTATCAGTTTTTTATTTCATTGACTTTTGTGTAGTTTTTTTTTTTTCTGTTTTTAAGTGCATTAATTTCCTTTCCTCTGCTTGCTTTGGATTTATTTTGTTCTCTTTTTTGTAGGTTCTTAAGGTGGAATCTTAGATTATTACTTGAAACTTCTTTTCTAATGTATGCATTCATGGCTATAACTTTCCTCCTCATTAAATATAAAGACACAGAGAAATTACAAGGAAAGGATAGATCATTATGATAGCTGTGTCCCACAAATTCTGATATACTGTATTTTTATTTCTTTCAATTCAGTGTATTTTTTATTTCCTTGAGACTTCCTCTTTAATCCATGGATTATTTAGAAATGTGTTGTGAGGTTTCCAAGTATTTAAAGATTTTTCTGTTATTTGTTATTGCTTCGTAGTTTGATTCTATTGTAGCTAGAGAATACACTCTGTATGATTGGAATTTTTAAAATTAGTACTAAGGTTTTTTTCATGCCCCAGGATATGGTCTATCTTGGTATGTGTTCCATAGGCACTTGAAAAGAATGTGTATTCTGTTGTTGCTGGGCAGTGTGTTCTATAAATGTTAACTAGATCGTTTTAGTTGATGATGTCATTGAGTTATTCTATAACCAGTAATTTTCTAATTGTTATAGCAGTTGTTGAGAGAGGAAGGTCAGTGTATCTAACTATAATTGTGGATTTTTATATTTTTCCTTTTAGTTCTATTGGTTTTTGCTTTACACATTTTGCAGATCTGTTGTTTGATGTATAAACATTCAGGACTGCTATGACTTCTTGGTGGATGGCCCTTTCATTATTATATGATTTCCCTCTGGCTTACTTTTTCTGATATGAACATAGCTACTCCTGCTTTTGTTTGATTTGCATATGTCTTTTTATTTACTTTCAACTTGCCTAAATCATTATACATTGAGTTTCTTGTATATGTTAAGTGAGTTCCTATTTTTAAATCAACCCTGCCAATTTCTGTCTTTTAATTTGTATTTTTAGACCATTTACCTTTAATGTGATTACTGGTATTTTAGAGCTTAAGTTAGATTTTTATTTTGTTTTCTGATCTCCATTTTTCAGTTTTCTTTGTCTTATCTTCTTGTGGATTATTTCAACATTTTTTAAATTCCATGTTGATTTTTTTTTTTTAAGATTTTTTGTTTATTTATTTGAGAGAGAGAGCATGAGAAGGGGGAGGGTCAGAGGGAGAAGCAGACTCCGTGCTGAGCAGGGAGCCCGATGCGGGACTCGATCCTGGGACTCCAGGATCATGACCTGAGCCGAAGGCAGTGGCTTAACCAACTGAGCCACCCAGGCGCCCTCCATGTTGATTTATCTATAGTGTTTTTAAGTACATCTCTTTGTATAGTTTTTAGTGTTTGCTCTAGGTATGCATAACTTATCACAGTCTACTTATGCCATCATTTTACTCATTTAAGTCATGTATAGAAACCTTACCTCCCTTTATATCCCTTTATTTTCTCCCATCTGCAACATAATTTTCTTAAATATTCCTCTAAATACATTTAAGACCACATCAGATAGTGCTGTCATTTTTACTTTAACTGTCTAACATAATGTAGGAAACTCAAAATGAGAAGGAAGGTCTTTTGCATTTACCCATATTTGTGTTGTATTCTTTCTTCCTTCTCAGTGTTCCAAAATCCTTTTTTCTATCATTCCCTTTCTGTTTCAAGAACTTCCTTTAGCCAGTCTTTAGAATAAGTCTACTGGCAATCAATTCTCTTAGTTTTCCTTCATATGAGAATGTCTTAATTTCTCCTTCATTCCAAAAAGATAACCATTGGGCACAGGATTTTGAATTCCCAGTTTTTGTTTTTGTTTTTCATCCAACACTTAAAAAATGTGTGCCACCTCCTCCTGGCCTCCATGGTTTCTCATGAGAATTCCACCATCATTCAAATTGTGTTTCCCCTATAAATAAGATGTCATTTCTTTCTCCTTTCTTTCAAGATGTTTTCCTTGAAAAACTGAAATTTGACTATGATTGTTGGTATGGATTTCTTTGTGTTTAATCTGCAGTTTCCTCAGCTTTTCAAATATGTATACTTATGCATTTTACCAAATTTGAGAAATTTTCAGCCATTATTTCTTTGAGCACTTTTTCAGTTCCACTCTTTCTGGTCTCCTTCTGGCCCCTTATTTTCTTTATCAGTCTTGTCTCTTGATGTTCAGAGTGGGTAATTTCTATTGTTCTATCTTTAAGTTCACTGGTTATTTCCTCTGTCCTCTCCATCTGCTAGTCAAGTCAATCCACTGAGTTTTCAAAAAAAAATTTTGATTGTATTTTTCAGTTCTATAATTTTCATTTGTTTCTCCTTTATATCTTCTACTTCTTTGATAAGACTTTCAGTTTTTCTCATTTGTGCTTTAATTGCTTGTTTAAGCATTTTTATGATGGCTATTTTAACATATTTCTCATTAACTTCCAATATCCCTGTTATTTTTGTAATGGCATCTATGCAATCTTTTTTTGCATTCTGTTTGAGATCTTTCAGGTTCTTGGTAGGACAAGTGATTCTTGATGGAAACCTGGATGACTTGGGGCATTATGTTATGTTATTATGTTTTAACTCTGGATCTTATTTAAACCTTCTATTTTATCTGGATTCCTCTGACACTGTTCCAGCTGGGGAAAGTGGAGGCATAGCTCATTACTGTCAGGGGAAGTAGAATCCCACTTTTCCCACTTGGCCTTCTCTGACATCCTTGCAGTAAGGAAAGGGGAGGACAGTATTATCAGATTGTATCATTACAATCTGGTAAGAATGGAAGTCTAGCTCCCTACTTGGCCTTTGCTAGACTGGGTTGGGATTCGACCATGTTTTTTCTGTGATGTTTGGCTAGAGTGATTATTGTCTAAAAATTTTGTCTTCATAGGCTGCCATTTTCCTGGGACTCTGGCTGAAGAGAGCAGGCTTTGGGTTTGGGGTTGTTTTTGTGTTGCTTGCTTTTATTTTGTTTTGTTTGGTCTTTACCTCCTGGCATTTCTGACTTGCTGGCTCCTTCAGCTCCACACTTGGAACATATGAGGCAAAAAGAAAATCCAAGCTACTGGCCACCATATCTCCATGGGCCCCCAAGTTCCTAGCTGGTCTGCCTTCTTCTCTCCACCTTTCACAGACTTATGTTTGTTTTATATATAACCTCCAGCATTTTTAGTTGTGTTTAGCAGGAGAAGGAGAGAAAAAGACATCTACTCCCTCACAGCCTATTTTCCACAGGACTAAGAATGTTTAAATTTTTAAAGTTCTGTTTTGTTTTGTTTTTAAGGAATACTATAAGACCAAACAATAACAACAACAACAACACACACATGTGACTTGCAAAGCCTAAAATATTTACTACCATGGTTCTTTATACAAAAAAGTTATTGACCCCTGACTTCAGCCATGGGAAGTCATCTTGAGTTTATTCTAAGTACAACTGGAAGGCATTGAAGGTTGTGAAGTGATTAGGTTTGCTACCTTGAAGAGATGACTGAAGTCAGTGAATTCAGTTATCTGTAAGCACTTTATTAGGGCTCATAAAAAGAAGCCGTGAGAGGCAGACTCTGTGGGGCTGGGAGTGGGCAGAAGAAAAGGGGCAGGTCCACCTCATAATGGCCCCATTCCTTGGAGGGCTGCTCTTTTGCCAGAGGTTTTTCAGTAAGTGGATGAGAAACCCAGTTCAGCTGAGCTCCAGAACCTCACAGTCTCCATTCTGTTCCATTTCAGGCAAGGACTCACAGGAAGACCCTAAGCCTGAGTCCCTGAGCCTTAAAGTCTTGAGGATCTGAGTCGGGGAGGTGTACCTGGGGAATTCTCAGCTGTCTCTACAACACGCTGGCCCTGCCTTACTCCTCCCAGCCCCCTTTACCATCCCCTGGGCCTTCTCTCACTCCTTCAGCCCTGTTTTCAACATCCATCACCAAGCCATTTGTTTCCAATTGTAATTATGCATTTTAATATTCATTAATTATAGAATGCAAATTGCTTCAAGTACAAAATTTGTAATGAGCTGCTCCACTACCCCACCCCCAGGTCTAGAAGGTGGGCCAGGTATTCTGAGCAGAAGGAAAAACAACCAACTTACAAGACAAAATAACTTTTCCTGGGGCTTGAGTGACTCATATGGCAAGTAATCCTGGGATTTCCAGGGTGGTGCTCACCTGAGGGAGCCCTGCCCCTCCCTCAGGCCGCGGGAGACAACAATGTGGTATCTTCCTTCTCTTCTACAATCTTGGACCTGAGAGATAGGGTGGGATCACAGAAAGTACTCCAGCCTCAGACCCAGCCTCTTCTTAGCTGTCACCTAGAGCTAGTCATGCTTCTTTGAGCCTCAGTTTCCCCATCTGGAAGACCTGTCTCAAAGTGGGTGTAGCAGGCAAATGGGTTGATGGAGACAAGTAGCCAAACCCTAGCAAGCCCTCAGTAAAAAGAAATGCATGTGAATGAAGGCTCTCTGGAGAGCTGAGTTTTGGGTATGCCTCTCTCTGTTCTCTAACTGGTTGGGTAGCTTTCGGCAGGCACATCCTGCTGTCTGAGTCTGTTTGCTATACTATAAAATGAAGGCATTGGACAAGTGGAAGGTGGGCAAGACTCTTAGCTCTGAGCTGCTTGGTTTTTTTTGTTAAAACAACAATGAACTGTGAAAAGGAGAGAACTATTTCAGAAGGGAGTGGAGAATCCCCTTTGAATTGATTGAGCACGTTTTAAGACATCACCAGGATGACTCCATACCTGCCTAACTACGGGCAGAACCTTGTCCTCCTCCCAGGGCTCAGCAAGTACCTGATTTCCCTCATCACCAGTGAAGCATAATAACAATACTACCTCCTAGCAAGAGTCCTGCTTCCTACCAATCGACTACCCCCATCAGACCTCGGTAGAGGTTATATGAGACAAAGCAAAGGCAATGAGGTCATTCGTGAGTGGAAGGCTGAGCACGCTGTCAGCCGGAGAGCATCCCACAACTGTGAGTGAAGTCTGCCACTTCCTCCCTGTGTGCCCTTGCTTCTCTGAGCCTCAGTTTCCACATCTCTGTACTGGAGGGAGTCGCTCCTACCTCCCTGGACTTATGAGATAACCAAACTAGAGCACACACCCGACAGATGTCTGACACAATGGCAGCTGCTCAAAAAATGGTAACTGCTATTTGAATTTCTTGTCACTTTCCCCCAAATAGGGAATGCATTCAGGAAGCAATGGAAGAGGACTGCTGACCTGCAGAGGGTAAGCAGAATATTGCCACAGGCAGTTTTTGCTATATTCTCAGCAATGCTGAGGTAGGACCTGCATCATCATGCTCCTTTGGCAGATGATAAAACTAAAGCCCAGAGAGGCCAAGTGACTTGCCTGAGGTCACACAGCAAGTGAGAGGCAGCCTTCAGTGGAAGGTCCCCGATTGCAAAAAAGGGGTTCTTTCTCCCTGATCCACCTGAAGGTGGCCTGTCCGTGATGTCACAAGTGGTTCAGACTGGCTGGGCCTACACAATAATTCTGAGAACTTTGTAGGAAGGTCGTGATGTGGATTTTGAGGGGACACATAGGGGTTGTTGGCAGCAGAGTCCTAGATGTACAGATCAGATACAACATCCCAGGAAGAAGAAAACAGAGGGAAGGAAGCAATGATGTACCATGTGATAGACATTTCCCCCTATGCCATCTCCTCAAATCCTCACAGCAAAACTCAGGGGCACCTCTAAGATACACTTGTTTGACAGGCAAGGTTACAGAGGATTGCAGGAGCTAAGCAAGGGCTGCGGAGGCCTTCATTAGGGACCATCCCTTTGATCGGAGGCTGAGTGGGCCTGGCTGCCCTAGTCCCAGGAGGCCTCTGGAGTACAGCCTGGAAAGGGAGTGTGTGGGGAAGACCCTGCCGTTGCCCATCCCCCGCACCTCTCCCTCCTCAGCCTCAATCTGTCAACAAGGCCAGCTAGACTGCCTATTACTGCAGACATTGATTTGGACAACCAGGCCAGTTGAGAGCCCATAACTACAAGGAGTTTTAATCAACTCATGCCAATTCAGCCGTCGCTCAATCTGATGCTGACATGGAGGAAGGGGGTGGGCATGCAAAAAAAGTTAACAGGGATCAATAGCGGGGAACGTAGGTAGGCACAATGGGGGGCCTCGGACCTCAGAGTGGAGAACGAGTCCCCAGGAGAGCTCCCAGGCCCACTGGCCAAACCACGACCCTGCTTCACGTGTCCCTCCACCTGGATGTGGAAGCCATATAGGCAAACACCCAACAGCACCTTCCAGGTCCAACCTCAGCACCTTTGTCCACGCTTTGCCCCCAGCCAGGCCTACCCTCCTCTTCCTAAAGAATCCTATGTATCCTCTAAGTGAAAGCTTAAACAGCCTCCCCTCTGCAGATCCCCTCCCAACTCCAGAAGCACAAGGATGCTGAAGAGACAAAAAAAAAAAAAAAAGTCTGGCTGTGTGACTTTGGGCAAGTCACTGTACCTTTCTGATTTTTGTTTCCCCATTTTAAAATGGACCTGATAATAACTACCTGCCTCCTGGGTTTGCTGGGAACCCTCAGCGCCATGATGGACAAAGAAGCTTCTGGTGTGGAAGTTGCTACTTCCTTCTGATGCCCGGAGTCAGCAAGCACCATTTTTCCTTCTCTCCTGTGTTAAGTATTATTCTAGCACAAACACTATTCTGGCAGGCGGATGGCTTCTGGTTCACAGTCTGTCTCCCCAGGAGTCTGTGGGCTATTTGAGGAGAGAGAGTGGAAGACACACAGCTTCCCCTTTCCAGCACGGTCCCAGTGCCCAGCACAGGGGATGGAGATGCTGGCGTGGTCTTAGGAATCAGGCCGATCCTGGCTAGAATCCTACCTGGCTTTGCCACTCACTAGCCGTGTAATGCCAGCCAGTCACTTCATTAACACTTTGAGACTCAAGCACCTCGGTGTAAACTGAGACTAATTACACATACTCGGTAGAATTGCGGTGGGGGTTGGGCGCGGGAAGAGTTAGACATAGAAAGTTGTTATTGTGATCATCGTCACTTTAATATTTGATACCCGGGAAATATTTTTGGAATGCACTAAAATGTCTGGTCACGTTGCTTAGCTGTGTCTTGAGTTCCTGTGAAACACTGCCCGGCCTCTCTCGCCACATGCCCGCCATCTGTGCAGGGTTCAAAACACACTTCTGGAGACAGGAGAAAGGAAACTCACGTGCTCTGAGCACCTACTGTGAGCCAGGCAGCACGCTGGGTGTTCTCCTTAGTCTGCTTTGCTCAAGGCCCACGATTTTATGAGCTTGCTGTTATTAGCCCGGTGTTGCTGAAGAGAGAACAGGCTTAGAAAAGGCCAGAAGTGCCTCTCCCCTGTCACTCAGCTTTCTAGGAGTGGAGGTGTGGTGCAGGCATGGGTGAGTCTGGCTCGAAACCCATGGTCTTAGCCCCACTCAGCTCCTTTCTAATGGAGACACAAAGGAATAGAAGGGGTGGTGGTCTCTGAGCTCTAGGAGAATCTAAACCAACTGGAGGCATTGGGTAAACCCCCAGAGGGAGGTAAGTCACGGTTCAAGACGGCTTATGCTCAAGAATAGTAATAAGCTCGAGAATGACAGCAGTGTTGAAAGGCATTGCTGGCTTTGCTGGTACCCATGGCGATCATGGCTAGCTAGCTGAATTTATGGCCACCTGCCTTTCCCATTAGAGAAACGCAGGTAGTTAGGAGACGCAGATCACAGTCTCTGCTTGGGGTAGTTCTCTTCCCTTCTCCTGCCTCAGCCTTCCTCTCTGTTCCATGAGAAAGGTGGCAGCTGGTTTCCAAGGGCCTTATAGCTTGGACATCCTATTATTCTCATCAAGAGGCTCACAGAAATTCCAAGGGAGGTCCGGTGGTGGATTTGGGTAGTAGGTGACACCCGAGCTGGGGAACGTTGGAGAAGGGCTGCTCTTGTGGGAGTGGCTTGAGGATATGGTTTGCAGCCCACCCCTCCAGCCCCCTCCCACGGCTGGTCCTCCTTCTGGCTGGAGTCATAAAGCCTTCCACCTCTCTCTCTGGAGCTCCCCAGAACACTGCACGGAATAGGAATTCAGTTCAGCAAATGCCTATTCAACGCCTACTGTCCTCCAGGCCATCAAGTTCACAAAGCCTTAGCCTGGCCTTCAAAAAGCATCTAGTCTAACACAGGGAGAAGAATAAGTAGTAATATTTCAGAGGCCTTGGAGTTGTTTAATATGGTACAAATAAGCACAGAGAGCTGAGGGAAGGGAGAACAGAGAACACCTTCCCAAGAAAATCCTGCAAGAATCCTGTTGAACGTCTATTCGATAACTGTCTAGTGATTATAATAAATAGCCTTTGTATAGTTCATTAATAATAATAACAGCTAACAGGGGCCCTTGGGTGGCTCAGTCGTTAAGCGTCTGCCTCCGGCTCAGGTCATGATCCCAGAGTCCTGGGATCGAGCCCCGCATCGGGCTCCCTGCTCCACGGGGAAGCCTGCTTCTCCCTCTCCTACTCCCCCTGCTTGTGTTCCCTCTCTCGCTGTGTCTCTCTCTGTCAAATAAATAAATAAAATCTTTAAAATAATAATAATAATAATGATAATAACAGCTAACACTTAATAGTGTTTACCATGTGTCAGGCACTATTCTAAATGTGTTTGGAATATTAACTCATAACGGTGGGGCACCTGGGTGGCTCAGTCGGTTAAGCCTCCAACTCCTGATTTCAGCTCAGGTCATGATCCCGGGGGCCTGGGATCGAGCCCCGCATCGGGCTCCCTGCTCAGCGGGAAGCCTGCTTCTCCCTCTCCCACTCCCCCTGCTTGTGTTCCCTCTCTCGCTGTGTCTCTCTCTGTCAAATAAAT
>NC_138382.1:64915687-64931367 GCF_054177405.1 Leptonychotes weddellii
GCTTGTGTTCCCTCTCTCGCTGTGTCTCTCTCTGTCAAATAAATAAATAAAATCTTTAAAATAACAATAATAATAATGATAATAACAGCTAACACTTAATAGTGTTTACCATGTGTCAGGCACTATTCTAAATGTGTTTGGAATATTAACTCATAACGGTGGGGCACCTGGGTGGCTCAGTCGGTTAAGCCTCCAACTCCTGATTTCAGCTCAGGTCATGATCCCAGGGTCCTGGGATCAAGCCCCATGTCAGGCTCCATGCTCAGCGGGGGTCTGCTTGAGGTTCTCTCTCTCCCTTCCCCTCTGCTCCTCCTCCCTGCTCACGTTTTCTCTCTCTCTCAAATAAGTAAGTAAATCTTAAGGAAAAAAAAAGAATATTAACTCATAATATAGCCAGATGGAATAGGTAGTACTGTTCTCAATTTTCAGAGGAGGAAACTGAGGCACAGACAGCTTTAGTCACTTGTCCCAAGGCCACAGGGCAAGTATGTGGCAGAGCTGGGATATCAGGTCATGCTCTGCCGCCCTTCCCGTGTGTGTTGAGGTTTCTCAAGTCCTTCCCCATACATTCTATTGTTCCAGCCCCGTGTGATTGCCAGACAGACTCAGCCCCCCGTTGGAAGAAGAGGACCCCGAGGCGCAGAGAAGAGGGGCTTCCCAAGATCACGCAGTGAGCAGCTGTGGGGTGGAGTTGAGGTTCGGCTCAGGCCCGCACCATTCCTAAGCTGTGCCTTCTGGGATAAAGGCAATACTCAGCGCAAGAACCACCTTCCACTGGATCAGGCACTTGGTGGTGCTAGGGTGCCGGGAGAGGAGTGGACATGGGTCGCGCACTCCCCCGATGCCAGGCACATCCTTCCCTCTTCCCAACTATTCGGAAAAGGGTTTACTATTATTTTCACCACTCACCAATGGGCAACTGAGGCTTGTGGAGAGGAGAGGACTTGCTTCAGGTCAGCATTACAGATGCTTAGATTTTAGTTTTAAGAAGCCCCATGTTCTGTTCTCTCCGACAGTGGCCCAGAGCCACGAGAATTTTGACAAGGTATGCACGCTACAGACGGACATGCAAGACAGCGCTGGCAAAAAAAAAAAAAAAAAAATGGCTTCCAGACATTATCTGAGCACTTCCTGTGGAGCCAGGTCCCATTCTAAGCATTGAATTCCCATGGATGCGGCCCTTCCTCAAAGCAGCGCTTGGCGGTGGATGCTATCACCATGCTCACTTACCGGATGGGGAATCTGAGGCACAGCAAGGTTCGTTAACTTGCCCAACATCACACAGCCAGTAAATGGCAGACCCAGGAAAGGCGGCGCCAGAGTCCGTTTCCTCAACCCTTTGGCGATACCTCCTCATACAACAATCATGTAAGGTAGGTACTATTATTTTACCCATTTTTTTGACACTAGGAGACTAAGACACAAAATGGTTTAAAGCAACCTATCTTGGTATTACATGGTAAGTGGCAGAGCCGGGATTTGAACCCACGGGCCCTGATCCCAAAGAGCTCCTTCTCACCCACTGCTCTGCCTGGTAGTCAGCTAGTGGTTCAGGGGCCAGAGCCAGGCTTTTATCAGGACAGCCTGAAGACATGGTCTTTTCGATGCCTGCTAGGTCTCGCTGGCTCCTTCCCTTCCCCATCCTTTGTATCTAAAAACTCTATTTGCAGCTTGCGCCTGTGTCCTCATGCTGCACCTTCTCATCGATCACCCGGGCTCTGTGTGAGAAATGATTTTCTAAGCTAGTTGGCTTTGGAAAGCATGGAACAAGCGGCCATTGAACATATGCTTCTGTGGGTATATATTTATTCAGCGTATGTTGAGTGTAATTTTGGGCGGTTTGCATATTTTATTTTATTTTTTTTGTTGTTGCAGAGAGCAATTTAAGAGAAAGAAGAAGAAAAAAATCCACCCCTGAATGGAGACAGATGCCATAGATGCTGGACCCTGAGGTTTCCTTAGTCCAGTGTTTTGGGAACGGAGGTGGGTGAAAGGAAACTCAAGAGCTGAGAACTAAGGACCACCTCTAAGCCTCTCATATCCCTGCCAGGCACCGCCAGGGCTAACCAACCAGCCCCCGGGCAGCGGTGCTTTAAGCCTTTTTTTTTCAAGGCCTCCCAGCAGCCTGTCCAACTGTCCCCTAGCTGCTCTGACCTGAGTACTAAACATCAGCCAGACCCTGGGCTGAGGGCACACCACTCACCTAACTCTCCAGGCAAGCCCCTGTTGAGGTAATGCTGTGCATATGAGAACGTTAATACATCATTGCCCAGTGTCGTCAACCAGCGCAATGGGGATGCCGCAGGAAGCCTGACCCCACACCTTTGGAAGGTGTTCTCAACCTTTCCATCAAGGTTACTGGAGCCCTTGCGATTGGGGTTCTGATCCCAAGGCCGCCAATCCCAATGTGAGCGGCACTGGGCACACCACTCCCCTCCCCGGGTTGCCTTCTACGCGCGCAGAATGGGGATGGCGATACCATTTGGCTGGTGTGCTGGGTGGATCCCACGATCCAAAGTTACATTTCAATGCAGCTCAAGAGACATCAGTTCCCTTTCTCTCTCTATCCCCACCTCTTGCCTAAAAGGTTTTCCTCTTACCCAGGATGAACTCAGGATGTAACATTTAAAAATATGCCTCAGAAAAAGCCTGCAAGGTTTGGACCAGCTGGGGGGGGAAAAAAAAAACATGCTTGTGTGGGCACCGAAAATTCAAAGGACAGGAAGAGGCAGCCCAGCCCAGGCCCTAGTCTACACCAGAGGGAATCATTTGGAAAAGGAGAATTTACCCCGTATATGTGCTGAAAAGAGGCAATCACATGTGATTCTGGGTGGTGGGACCCAAAGTATCAATTTCTGGCTTGGTACACAGACTGAGCTCTTTGTTAGCCACGGCACCGTTCACTCCCGTGACTTTGGAGTCTAACAGAGGGTCCAACCACATTAGGAACTTAGGTATTGCATTCTGAATGCAGCTTAGATTTGAATGAAACTGTGGACCAGCTGACAACCAGTTTTCACTTCAACCAAAAGAGAAGATGGGTTTTACCTAACTTAGTGAAATGTGCTGAATGCCAGAGAATCCACCACTAAAAAGCAAAAATAAAATAAAATGGTTGTTCTATGCCCATATAAGTGGAGAAACTATATAGAAAAGATAAGGGGCGTGATTAAAAGTCAGGGTTGTGGCTACTTCGGAGGGGGAGAAAGTGCTAAAATGGGAAATAGAGTCACAGTGGGTGTGTTAAGAAAAGGCTTCTGGAATGCAGGTGATATTCTAATTCTTGACCTGGGTGATGATTAGATAGGTATCATATATTTACTGCTGATGAAACTGCATGTGATGTTTTTACACATTTTTCTACATGTATTTGAAATTCCACAATAAAACTGGTAAATATATATCACATAGGAAAACTACTAAAAGGAAATACCAAAACGTTAATGGTGGTTATTGGAGATGCCATGACTCTGGGTGATATTTTCCTTTCTTCTACCTTCTCTGTATTCTAAATGTGCTTATGTATGTATATAATAACTTCATAATTGAAAAAGGAAAAGTAACTTTTGAGTTGAAATGCCTCATTATCTAAACAAGGCAACGACAAAATCATGGAGGTTGGTTACAATGCTTCTGCCTGAAATCCCACCATATGGAGAGCTCCATCTTTTCCCTAGGGTTTACTGTTATGAAAGAACAGCTCTCCAGGGGAACCAGGGGTGGCGGGGAGCACAAGTCCCATTGACTGCCATAGAGGCTGATCTTCAGGGTCTTCTCTCTAGAGACCCAAGTACAGCTTAACTTGTGGGCTGTTGCAGGGAAAGAAGGAGCCCCAGAGAAAATCAAGTTCCACTCTTATCATTTTTAGAAGCCCTAAGGGGCTTAACTAAGAATACACAGTGAGCAGAGCCAGGTTAAGGAACAGTGTCATTTTATAACCTAGGTCTGTATCATCCCCATGACAGTGGGCTTCTAGAATCACTTTTCCTTACATGGATGGTGAGAAAAATTCTTGAAGATCAATGAAAGCCAGAAAAAGATCCCATGTGTGATATTGTGATTTATAATAAGAAATATAGATATTTTATCTTCATCCTCACTTCTAGACAGAGTTCCTAAAACCCTTGGAATTTCCTTAAGTGATAAGAGCTAATAAGGTGTCTTGATATTCATAAGAAATTCCCTTCAATCACCTCTGAGTTTATGTTAATGAGGTGACCTAAGGATGGGGTGCTGGTTGTCAGGGGAACCAACCATGTGATTAGAGGGTTGGAACCTTCAGGATCCAGTAAGAAGATAGGGGCTGGAGGTTGCATCAGCTGCCAATGGCCAACGATTTAATCAATTATGCCTATGTAAATAAAGCCTCCATAAAAACCCAAAGGGATAGAGTTGGGAGAATATCCCAGTTGGTGAACACACAGAGGTGTAGGAATATCATGTTTCTTTCTCTATACCTTGCCCTACGTACCCCTTCACCTGCTTGTTCATCTGTATCCTTTACAATAAACTGATAAACAGAAGTCAATGTTTCTCTCAGTTCTGTAAGCCACTCTAGCAAATGAATTGAATCCAAGGAGAGGATCATGGAAACCTCCAAACTATACTTGGTCAATCAGAAGTACAGGTGACAGGCTGGACATGTAACTGGCCTCTGAAGGTGGGTGGGTGGGGGGCAGTCTTGTAGGACTGACCCTTTAACTTACGGGATCTGATGCTAACTCTAGTGCATTGTGTCCAAGTTCAGTTGGATTGTCCCCAGAGTCACCGCCCACTGAGAACTGGAGAACTGTTGGGTGGTGTCAAAAAGCAAGCACCCCCTGGACCCTGTTTCCTAGCTCACAATGCTCCTCTCTATCCGATAGGAACAGGCCCTGGAAAGGGATGTTCCAGAACTGGGTCCGGTTCATGCCTGGCTATTCCCACTGGGTTCGGCCAACACCCTAAGGTGCAGGGATCACTTCCAGTTTATGGACAATGCAACAGAGACTCAGACACATTCAGCTGTTACAGTCACACGGCTTCCCGGTGACAGGGACAGGATGTGAACGCAACTCTGTCTCACGGCCAAGTCTGCTCTTCGCCCTGGAAGAATTCTGATGAATCGACCGGCTGCCCTAGGAATGTGTATAATGCTATTCAGGTGCTATATTCTCAGTGAGAAGAAAGGCTAGTGAGGGGTTTATGAACCCTTCTCCCTGTTTGCTACCCCAAGGTTAAAAGGTTTCAAGATTGAGGCTGGTGGCCGGGGCTCCAAGCTGACTCTCCGCCATCCCCGGATAACTTCTACAGCCTCCAAGAATATCTGGGCTGGTGGTGAAGATTTGTGTACAAGGCAGGGCTCAGGGAGAAGCTGGAGAAACCAGGGAAAAGGCCAACTTTTCAGATTAATAATAATGATGCTGATGACATCATTTCTTGTCCACTTACCCCAAGACCTGTGATAAAAAATAAAAGAAGGATATTACACTGTGTGCAAGACAGAATCCTAGCCTGGGGTTTAGAACACTTAGGTTAAGCCAAACATAGTTCCCGTGCTTTTTGGCCTCAATTTGTTCATCTTTATCTTTGACAGAAGGAAGGAGGTTTACATGTGGTTAAGATCAACTTAAGAAGCCAGTTGTCTTGAAAAAAGGGAAAAGTTTGTATAAAGACATGCAGTTCTGACACAGAAGGTTACCACAAAGAAACACAACTACTGTATGCTTTTTATGCTTCTATTTTTAAACTTACGGATATAAATTCTTATTTAGATTTGCATATGCATGGGGAAAAACTCTATAGAAAGATATATAGAGAGAGACCAAAGTGAAAGAGAAAGAGGACACTGGTTTGTGTTTTTTCTTTATATATTTCAGCAGTGTATACATTTGTTTTACTTTATTTTACAATGAGCCTGAGCTATTTGAAACAAACAAACAAAAACTAAAAGAAGACTGAAGACCCGCTGGGGAAAATACCTTATAAATTGCGACAGTTCTACCACAATTAAGATGAACACAATTATTCCGGGTTTTCATTTCAGAGCTAAGAAAAAGGTGTCTAATTATAAGCATTCCAACAGCCAGGGAGTGCTTCTTCACAGGTGTGGGACACAGCCATTGGGAACTCTGTGGTCACGGTCCCTGACCCGCTGGTGTCCTCAAGGAGACCACAGTCCCGCCCACTTGCTTCCTTCTACCTGCCAGGTCCTCTGCATTTATGCTCTCTCTCACATGCACTGGGCACATATGGCGGGGCTCTACGCCCTAAGGCACCACTTTTATTTGATCACCCCCCTCCTCAAAGGGACGCTTTCAGCCAAGCACCCTAGCCTGCCCTTGAACTGCTTGAACTGCCTCATGAAAGAAAACCAGCACCCCCGAATCAGAGGTCGTCCAGAAAACCGGAGGCGGTGCCGCTCCTCTTTATTTTAATACATCCCACACCTTCGCCCAAATCATGGAATTTGAAAACTGTCCTCACAGACTGCTGGGAATCTATGCTAAAGAAATAACTCAGAACACAAAGGAGCCTTCTGCCCCAAGATGCTCAGAGCAACACTGTTTATAATAGATTAAAATTGAAAGCACCCACTCAAAACGCCCACCATTCAGGTGAAGTAAAGCGATAGAATAGTCCCCTCCGTGAAATACAGGGCAAATGATGTTTATGAAGACTTGGCCCTGATGAAGGGCGAAGAGTTCTGGCATCACGCTGCTCTGCTTAAACTCTCTGCTCTAGAACTTAGAAGCTGTGTGACCCTGAGTGAGGCACCCAGGCTCACTCTGCCTCAGTTCTCCCATCTGTGAAAAAGGGGTAATAATGAGACCCACGTCGGAGGCTTCGGAACACAGCGACCACCCAGACCATCTCAGCTCCCATCGTCCCCATCATCCCTGAAGGAAAAACCAGATAATAGCAGCAACCACACTCTGTGTCTACTTAGGGCCAGGCGCTGGCCCGCTGTGAACCCATTATCCCAGTTAGTGCCCAGAGCAGCTTTGGTGGGTATGATAAGCCCCATTTTACTCAACAGGAGCCTGAGACTCAGAGGTTGAATTTGTCCCCAGGTCACATGACTAGTGTGTGACAGAGCAGATTTGGGGCCCAGGTTTCTCTGAGGCCAGAAACTGTGCCCTTCAGCATTATACTGACCCCTTGAAGGTAGGGGTCATGATGGGAGTAAACACTTTCTCTCACAAGGGCACCGTTCAGAAGGTGAAAAGCTTTGTGAAGCAGGTGCATGAAACACACAACTAAAATGTCAACAATCACTCTAGAGACGCTGACAAAGGAAAGCAAAAGGATGGAGAATTTTTTCCCCCTGTATATTTGCTTTCCCACCAAACAATGAGTTAAGCCTCACCCTCCACCTCATGTTACCCTTGCCTACCCTCAGGCCCTTCCAGTGTTAGAAATCTGCCGTCTGGGGCGCCTGGGTGGCTCAGTTGGTTAGGCGACTGCCTTCGGCTCGGGTCATGATCCTGGAGTCCCGGGATCGAGTCCCGCATCGGGCTCCCTGCTCAGCGGGGAGTCTGCTTCTCCCTCTCCCGCTCCCCCCTCTTGTGCTCTTTCTCTCTCTCACTCTCTCTCTCAAATAAATAAATAAAATCTTTAAAAAAAAAAAAAGAAATCTGCCGTCTGAGAACATATATCATGAGGTCATAGATTTCGGGAACTGAAAGGAAGCTCAGCATTTCACTGGCCCCTTCCCAGGCAGGCTGGTCTGAAGCTCCCTCTCTGGTTCCAGGGTTCAGTCTCCACAGATGACCACCGCCTTCCCTGAAGAGATTTGTTTCACTCCTGCAGCCAACAGGTGGCAGAACCAGGGCCACAGCTCCCATTTCCTGCCCCCCTCCCCCACCCAGCCTCTGGGGCTCCTCTCCCCGCCCCGCCATGCCATTCTTCCAGGAATCAAAGGGTAAAACCCATCCCTTTAGAAGGGCAAGGGCTGCTCCCTGACTTTAACAGATAATGACTTTCACACAATAAAACCAGCTTACCAGAAGTACCATCAGGCCCAGCAAATCTGGGTCCCAAAGAAATAAAATGAGGGGAAAAAAGTAGAGAAGGCTTCAAATGTCACTGGAAGAATAAAATATTTAATATCATAAAAAGGTGCAGAGGCTTTATGAGAAAGCCACACATTATAATCTTGGAAACCCCAAGTCTCACTCCCACCCCCTCCCCCCAGAAGGGGGGAGGGGCATATGCGGAGTTCACAAATGAAACGTGCAAATGCACAGCTCCCAACTGAGGGGTAACTCCCTTCCTTTCGAGCCCTCAAGTTTGATCCTTCTGTGCAGGCTCTGCGTCAACAGACACAGTTCCATTCTACTGCTTTTCTGACTATCCTCCCCCCTCTGCCGATACTCATTCTCTTTTTATCTTCCTGCAGATCTCTTGGATACAGAGGAAGAAGAAGAAATCCTGGACATTGAAAAAGGATGGGGAGAAGGAAGTGTCCCCTCCCTTTATGCTCCCTGACACTGGGGACTTTTGCTTTGGGGAAGGATCCTCAGCTTCCAGAGGTTGCCATCTGATGAGTTAAGGGAATAGGCTTTGGAGTTAGATATACCTGGGTTTGAATTTCTGCTCTGCCTTTATCTGGCTGGTTGGACTTGGGCAAGTTTCTCACGCTTTCTCAATCTGTTTCCTCGTTGGTGCGCCTGGGTGGCTCAGTTCAGTTAAGTGTCTGCCTTCTGCTCGGATCATGATCCCAGGATCCTGGGATAGAGCCCCACATCAGGCTCCCTGCTCAGCAGAGAGCCTACTTCTCCCTCTCCCTCTGCTGCTCCCCCTGCTTGTGCTCTCTCTGTCTCTCTCTGTCAAATAAATAAATAAAATCTTTAAAAATAAAATTAAATAAATCTGTTTCCTTGTGGACAAAACAGAAGTAACAATAGTGTTCACCTCATAAGCTAGCTGTAAGGATCCAATGTGAGGATGCATTTCAAACATTTATCCCAGGGACTGGCATGAAATCAGCTCTCAAAAACTCTATATGTATCCCCATCAGTAATACTATTACTGATATTATTGATAGCACTAATTCATTTATCAATAGCATCAACCAATTCATGCTTTCAATAACACTATCAGGACCAGTATTCCTGACGAAGGTGCATATGGAGAATTCTCAGTCTATGGACCTGTTTGATCAGAGGGCACTTTGATGGGGACACAGCATAGGAGATACTCCACCCTTGACAAAGACTATTTCCTGGCCGAAGCATCTCTGAAGGAGTTCCCATAAAGATGTGTTGCCCCCTGACTTTGCATATTTGTAAAGATTTTTAAGAAAGAAAAGGTGGCACGCATCATTCCTCCTATTCTGGACTCTGGGAAAAGCAATCCTGGTGGTACCCTACATCCATCCCACCCCTGTCACTGGTCTGCTGGGATGGACTGCACCTGAAGAGTCCATTTCTGGGGAGGAAAAACCACTCCCCAGGGGGTGGGCCCTGTCCAGGAGGGCAGAATGCCAGGCACAGGGGCTCGGGCTTCCCCGGGTCAGCAAAGCCTGGGCTGTGCTCCAAAGTGATTTCTCACCCAGCTGATTCGCCCTCCGTGCCTTCCCCACACTTCCTGAGTTTAGTTTCTTTTAATCACAGCCCAACTGAGTCATTAAGGGGTGTGTGGGGGGGGAGAATGAGAAATGGAGAGACGCAGCTCCCTCTCCCTATATGAACCAGATTCTAGTGTTTGCCTCCTTCTGAGTGGTGCCAAAGAGGAGTCTGGCCTATAATAAATGGTCATTCCTACCCTTATTCATCTTGACTTGAAAAAAGGCAGCACGTTTGGGGTTGCCTTTCAGCATCTCATGGCAATCAGGGGTCCTGCAGCTCTTCCTAATATCTGGGAGGCGAGATGGCTTTTTAGGTCAAAATGGAAAAAGCACAAGAGGGAGAAGGAGAATATGGCTGGGTGATTTCTAGGGGGGGTGGGGCAGAGTGGGATTGGTCTTCAAAGGGAGGGCTGGGGACTGACACTAGACACACATCCTAAAAGATAACCACCACTCAGCAGGATCCAGCAAGCATGCAAATCCCTGCACCTCCCTCTGTCCTAACTTTCTATGAAGGCCCTGGATGGTCTGGCACCTGCCCTCCTCCCCACCCTCCTTCCTCTGTGCTTCTCCACATACCCTCTCTTCCTCCCAGGCAGTTCCGTTTTTCTCAAGTGTCAAGTGGAGATAATCATACAACCTAGCTCATAGGATGGCTGAGAGAATTACACTGTTTAAAACAAGCTCAGCACTCAGAACCATGTCTGCACACAGATCACTGTGTGGACCGTCGTTCTTACAGTCCTAGCCTTTGTCTTTCATAAAATGGATACAGCAATGCCCACCTAGGGGGAGAGTTACCCGCATTGACTGCCATGAACGCGCGAGAACTGGCACGCAGCATTACTGAGTGCCCCCCTCTCCGACCCCAGCCCCTTCTCTCTGCTCTCACACCCACCCGGTGAGATATTCTCCTGCAGAGATGAAGGCACTTGTTCGAGGTCACACGCAGTCCTGCCGAAGCCCCTCTCGTCTTCTCAGCTACCTTATAAAACATGGTGGGGCTCTTATCTTGCACCCCCCTGTTCCATTCACCACACTGGATGCAGGGCGACTGCTGACTAAGTCTCTGGGCTGTTGCAATGGCAAAGCGGGTGCTCTAAGGTCATTACCTAGACAGAGGCAATGGGGAGGAAGGAGTCTTAGGATCAAACCTTGATTCTGTCACTGCTTCCCTCCATGAACTTGGGCCATTTCTGCATCTTTCGAGGCCTTTGCTTTTCTGTCTGTATAATGGGAGAGGTGCTGGCCTTGTTAGATCTCTAGGGTGCCTTCCTGCCCTGAGAGCCCCGGCCTGTGTGTCCATGCTGTAGGTCAAAGGTAGGTTTAAGAGGGCCACGCATTCTCTGCTAGTCTTCTCATCAACAGGTGAAGTCCAGTTCCCTCTCTTTGAATCCATACTGACTTTAATGACCTGCCTGACAAATAGAATGGGGCAGAAATGATGTCCTGGGACTTCTGAGGCTAGGTGCTAAGAAGGCTTGCAGCTTCTGCCTGTGCTCTTAAAACACTTGATCCCGAGATGCTCCCTTTGCAAACCTGGCCTCTGTGGCCTGAAACGTCCAGCCAAACGGACAGGCCATGAGCAGGCACTCTAGTTGACAGCCCCCACTGAGCTGAGGTCCAGCACGGCCAAGGGTCAACTGCTGGCCATTCCAGCCCCTTGTGGGTAAGTGAAGGGACCCTCTTGAAAGAAATCTTCCAGCTGCAGATGGCCCACCTGTCATGGATCAGAGACAAATCACCCAGCTGAATGAACCCTTCCCATGTTCCTGACCCACAATATGTGAGCAAAACATTGGAAAAAGGAAGGTAAGCTGTGAATTGCTATTTCAAAAGGGGCGGAGAACAGATTTTGATCACCTGATGGTCTGAGGCTGATTCCATCAAAAGGCTGCTTCCCACGCCGGGAAAACCAGGGGAATACAAAGGAGCAGCGTGAGCAGAATGCTTCTGGGGGCTGCAGCTACATAGAGGTGGTGAAAGTGTCCTCCACACAATATTATGATGAAGTACCTATAGTTTTCTTTGGTTTTGTCCTCTATCTTTTTTTTTTTTAATTTTTTTTTTTTTTAAAGATTTTATTTATTTGACAGAGAGAGAGACAGCTAGAGAGGGAACACAAGCAGGGGGAGTGGGAGAGGGAGAAGCAGGCTTCCCGCCGAGCAGGGAGCCCGATGTGGGGCTCGATCCCAGGACCCTGGGATCATGACCTGAGCCTAAGGCAGACTCTTAACAACTGAGCCACCCAGGCGCCCCGGTTTTGTCCTCTATCTTGATTAAAAGTTCGCAATGTTTATAGTGCCACACAGAATAAATGGAAGCACGGCTTACTTTTCAGACTGTGCCTTGCTGATATCACTGTGCTTGCCAGATTTATACAATTTCTAATAGATAACAATTTTTTACTGTTTGGCACATTGAAGGGGAGCACAAGCCTCCCTCCCCTTTCTGATGCTTCATTCACTGCTACTTCCTCCATCCCTGGTCAAGAGGTGAGGGTCTCCCTGGAAATACTTGAAAATCTAAATAACAAGGTCATTCTTTATATGGTATCTCTTGGATCACCCTCCCTCCCCATATTACTGTTCACCCTACATTAATTTCCTATCACTGCTGTAAACAGATGACCACGAACTTGGTGGTTTAAAACACACATTTATTAGCTTACAGTTCTATAGGTTAGAAGTCCAGCAAAATTCTCACTTGGCTAAAATCAAGGTATTGGCAGGGTTTCATTACTTTCTGGAGGCTGTAGGGGGTGAATCCATTTGCTTGCCCTTCTCAAGTGTTACAGACTTTCCTTGGCTTGTAACCCCCTTCCTCCCTCTTCAAAGGTAGCAATGTTGTATGGCTCTGAGTTCCTCTGCTGCCCCCTTCTTCCACATTAAAGGACCCTGTGATTACACTGGGCTCACATTGATGATTCAGGACAATCTCCTGCTTTAAAAATTGGCTTATAGCAACCTTAATTCCATATGCAAATTTAACCTTCACCTTTGTCATATGAGGTAAAATATTCACAGGTCACAGGCATTAGGATGTGGAATTCCTTGTGGGGGCTATTATTCTGCCTACCACACACATCCAGTGACCGTCCCTAATTTGGGCAACTATATACCTGAGGACCATAGTATCCCAGAGAAAGATTACCACAGAAGAACCAGAAAACCAAGTCAACACCAAGCCAATTTTTTTTTTTTTTAATTTGGGGTTTCAGAAGTTGAGGTCTAAACCGAAGGTAAAATATAATGATAATAATAGTAATGGAAAATCTGTGATGTGTTAGAGAATTAGCTTCTCCACCCCTCATCCCCCATCCCCCTAAAGAGCTAAGGATCAATCGAGCTTGGGAAGAGAGGAATGTTGGAAATCAAACAAGATGGTCTTGCAAACGCTAGAGAATGTCCTTAAAAGAGATCCTGTGCTCCATTCACAACAGGCTTGTCCACAGGGTGGCTGAAGAGAATGAGGGGCTAGAGAAAACCAGGTGAGTTTGAGGGATTGGAAAGCAGAGAGCGTCTCAGCCTCACTTGCCAGATTGCATCTGGCACCTGACAAACATAGGGTGCTCTTCCTTGGCATGACAGCTGCCAACGACAAGTGCCTTCATGGTCTACCTATGTCAAAAGGTCTTCAGCTAGCTCCCCGCAGGTCCCAATGCCCGCAGTGTGATATAGAAGAGCTGATGGCCTCAGTAGGGCAGGAAAGCATCTGATAGATAGAGCCAGCTGGCCTCAAATGACCTTGTGGTGGGGATGGAGAGAACAAGGCAGCAGGTACCAGGATAAACCACGTGCCTATAAATCGCATGGGAACAGAGAGGTCCTGGCACAATACCATAAAGGAAAGACAGTGATGGACAAGGGCCAGACAAGACAGCAGGCACTAGAATTCACAGGCAGTGGTCCAGTACCGACCATCCTCTTACCCCCGTGCTTAAATGAACATCAGCCTCCTTTGAACTTAGATGTTCAGGAAGAGGTGGGAAGCAGAAAACCTAAGTTGAGCTAGAAGTATGTTTCCACTACCAATGGATGGAGCGGTACAGAAATGAAATTCAGTTACAGAAACATCATAGAAAATTAAATATGCTGTGCTCCTGAATTTTTGTGGCCCCAAACATCATACCCACTGCATAAAAACATCAGCAATCGTGGTCTCATCACCTTGCACATAAATGGCCTTTTGTAAATCCCTAATCATTTCCGAGTACGTTCTTTGATTTTTCAGAAAACCTATGAGTTCAAGAGCTACTGCTCCCTTCTGAGAGATTAAGAAACTGAGACTAACGAGGTCAACGTAGATTCGAAATCTCACCAATGACCAAGCCAGAACTTAAACCCAGTTCACTCAGGCCAGCCTTCTTTCTCAGCTCCTCTCCCACTATCTCCTTTCTGCACCACAGGAAAGCAAAGCCAAAATGGTTCTGGCAAGAAGAATATTGAAAACATGTCCTTGGACCTCTACCTGGCCACCTTGTGGTCGTATTGGGAAGTCACTCTGCTTCCCACGTGGGTGAGGGACCTGCTGTCCCAGTTTGTTGTGATGATGAGTTATTGGATGCAGACATGACTTGAGAACTCTAAAGTGCGAAAAATAGAAGGTGTTATTACTATTTTTTTTTTTTTTTTTTTTTGCCAGATGGAGTTTCTTAGAAGACGGGTTGTAAGAAAAAGTTTCTCTCTGCGGGTATGACAAGAGTCTACAGAGAAATAAGAGAAATTTTAAAGTTCAGAGTAAAAGTGGGTGTCTCCCCATCAACTCTGAAAGTGCAGAGAAGAGCTTACCTTAGCTGAATCGAGCCCTGAAGCTGAAGTTTTAACATTAGATCTTTAATCTAGAGAGGAAGGTCTCTGGCAACCTCATCAGAAGGCTGAATTTTCTCTTAACCTCCAGGGAAGGAATGTTCTTTTGCTCTCTCTCTGCATTTTGCCAGTTTACACTGATGGGAGGGACCAAGAGACATATCCCACCTAGGTACATGCTTGTGCATGCACACCTCTGCATGCTGAGATTTCATTCTTCTGGAACATCTATCTTTGAGGAAAGGAAGTTCAGGAAACAGAACTGATGGAAAAAGGGAATAGAGGTAGACAACATAATGCCTTTCAGAAATGCCAGCTTCGTGTTTTGGAGACCACACTGCTGATCTGGGACATCTTTTTGAGTCGTGTGTCCACTGCCTAGCTTTAAGACTTGGGCAGGTCCTCCTCTCTATCACCGGGCCTCACTTTTCTATTATGCAAAACGGAGGGCAGGGTTGCAATACTCTGAATTAGACACCTGCAGTCTACGGCCATACCACCCTGAACGTGCCCAATCTCATCTGAAGTAGACACCTGCTGACACCAACCCCCCTTTCTGTTGCTTGCACCCTACTTTTCCTTGAGAGTCTGGGCCTTCCCTCAACTCACTACCGTGCATTTTAGGGCAGGTGCCACTTGGCCCAAGTCCCAGGTATGACTGGATCTCGGATGAGCCCAGTCCTCCCCCCTGACCACAGTGACTGGTACAGTGATGGATATGAGGACCAAGCTGGCCCAATGAGATGAAATCCTATGACTTTAGCTGGAGGAACTGGGAAAAAGATGCTCTTAGTGAGTGGGGAAGCCAGAGTTGTCCAGAGAATGGCATGGTGCTGAGGCAAGCAGAGAGAAGAGAAGAGGGATCCCAATGACATTGTTTGATCCCCTTAATCCTACTGGGCCTTGACTTCTGTTTGATCCAATACATTTTTTCTTTTTGCCTAAACTAGTTCTGAGTTTCTGTCACTTATAATCCCTAAGAATTCTAATAAAAAAATCTCCACTTGCCCATCTACCTTTGAAGATCTGTTGATCTTTGAGTCTACAATACAGTTTAATTGCATTATTTCATTCTCTAGAAGTTTCTTCTTTGTATTGGTCTCCCAGCCATTGTCTATTTCCCTACCTGTGGTGCAGGCACATTAAGAGCTGACTGCGTGATAATATGATACTTTATGTGGAAAACCCAAAACACTCCACCCCAAAACTGCTAGAACTCCTACAGGAATTTAGTAAAGTGGCAGGATATAAAATCAATGCACAGAAATCACTTGCATTTCTATACACCAACAACAAGACAGAAGAAAGAGAAATTAAGGAGT
>NC_138382.1:64931467-64952514 GCF_054177405.1 Leptonychotes weddellii
ATGGTCAACTAATTTTCAACAAAGCAGGAAAGAATGTCCAATGGAAAAAAGACAGTCTCTTCAACAAATGGTGTTGAGAAAATTGGACAGCCACATGCAGAAGAATGAAACTGGACCATTTCCTTACACTACACACAAAAATAGACTCAAAATGAATGAAAGACCTAAATGTGAAAAAGGAATCCATCAAAATCCATGAGGATAACACAGGCAGCAACCTCTTCGACCTCAGTCGCAGCAACTTCTTCCTAGATCATCGCCAAAGGCAAGGGAAGCAACGGCAATACAGAACTATTGGGATTTCATCAAGATAAAAAGCTTTTGCACAACAAAACCTAAAGACAAACGACAGAATGGGAGAAGATATTTGCAAATGACATATCAGATAAAGGGCTTATCCAATTATTTGTTCACCCAGAGAACAAATAATCCAACCAAGAAATGGGCAGAAGACACGGACAGACATTTCTGCAAAGAAGACATCTAAATGGCCAACAGACACATGAAAAAGTGCTCAACATCACTAGGCATCAGGGAAATCCAAATCAAAACCTCAATGAGATACCACCTCACACCAGTCAGAATGGCTCAAATTAACAAGTCAGGAAACAACACATGTTGGCGAGGATGCGGAGAAAGGGGAACCCTCCTACACTGTTGGTGGGAATGCAAGCTGTTGCAGCCACTCTGGAAAACAGTATGGAGGTTCCTCAAAAAGTTGAAAATAGAGCTACCCTATGACCCAGCAATTGCACTACTGGGTATTTATCCCAAAGATACAAATGTAGTGATCCGAAGGGGCACATGCACCCCAATGTTTATAGCAGCAATGTCCATAATAGCCAAGCTATGGGAAGAGCCCAGATGTCCGTCGACAGATGAACGGATAAAGAAAATGTGCTTTATATATACAATGGAATATTATGCAGCCATCAAAAAGATGAAATCTTGTCATGGATGGAACTAGAGGGTATTATGCTAAGCGAAATAAGTCAATCAGAGAAAGATAAGTATCATATGATCTCACTGATATGAGGAATTTGAGAAACAAGACACAGGATCATAGGGGAAGGGAGGGAAAAATGACACAAGGCGACACCAGAGAGGGAGACAAACCATAAGAGACTCTTAATCTCAGGAAACAAACTGAGGGTTGCTGGAGTGGAGGGTGCTGGGAGGGATGGGGTGATTAGATGATGGACACTGGGGACGGTATGTGCTATGGTGAGCGCTGTGAATTGTGTAAGACTGATGAATCACAGAACTGTACCCCTGAAACAAATAATACATTATACGTTAATAAAAAAAAGAGCTGACTGTGTATGCTATTTCCTGTGGTCTCTCCCAGAGACACAGTCCTGGCCCACATCCCTGGCCCCATTCCTCCCTCCATCCCTTATTTCTTTCTTATTTACTAAGATGGTTGGGTTGCTAAGTTGAATCAACAGATTCCTGGGGTTCTCCCTCAGTTTACTGGGCGGGATAAACTAGAAAAAAGCCAGTCTGTGCTATAAATGATCACAGGGTCTATAACAGAGGTAGTAGGCATGTGGAAACAGTAATGATCTTTAGAAGAGTATGGTCACTTTTCCAAGGTGGGGAGGGAAAAAAAGACAAATCTGGAAAGAGGTCTACTTGTTTGCTACACAGGCTGGTGGGGAGCAATTCACTCTAGGCTAAAAGACGGTAGGAGCAAAGGCTCTGAGGCATTAAACGGGGATGTATGTTCAGAGAACCACACCTAATTCACTCCACCGGCTCTAGTGTAGAAGGAAGCAAAGTGATGGAGAGGTTGGAAAGGGTCAAATCAAGAAGGCATCGAATGCCAGGTGAAGAAGTTCATCTTGAAGGGCGAAGTTTACCAAGTGTGCTTCCATGAGCTCTGCCTCCCCACACATAAAACACTCACTGAATTGTTACAAATTCAGGTTCCTGGGACCTAACCCCCTCTACAGTATCAATATTACTGGTGTGGGACCCTGGAACCTACATTTGAAACAAGCACCCTATGTCATTCTGATAAAACAAACCATCCAGTTTGAAAGCCTCTTCTATAGGCAACAAAGATCCTCAAAATCCTCTGTGTCCTTACGCCATGCTTCATTCTGGAGCCTTAAGCAGATAAGACTGCCATTCCCCTCCATGCCCTTGCCTTGGCTATACCCACTCTTTCCCTAATGTAAGTTGACCCACCTCTTGAAGCCAGTTAAACACCATCTTCCCCAACTTCAACCAACCTTAAGGTCTCCACTGAAACTTTCTCTTCTGGACATCTCATTGACATGATCCCATTGTGCCCACAGAGGTAAGACATGCCCTACCTCACCCCCAAATGGACAGTCCCCTTCCTGAGGCCAGGAGCTCTCAAGGACCTATTGCATATTGGGCACTGAAGTTCTGAGGTCTCATTTCATTCTTCCAACAATTCCACAAGGTAGGTTTAACTATCCCACTTTACAGATGGAGAAACCACGGGAGCCTGGTGTGCTGAAGGCCACAGAGGCAGCAGCCATGAGCGAGCTACCCCTCACAGGGAGAGGCCTCCAGCAAGCAGCCTTGGCACCTGGGCCAGCTCCATGGTCATGGGCCAATGGCACTTACCACACATCCTGAGGAGTCTACCTGGCGGTCAGACACGCACTTGAAGTTTCGAGTGCAGCCCCCATTGTTCCGAGAGCAGTCACGAACCGGCCCAAAGGAGGACAGCAGGTCGTTGATGGTTTCGAAGTATGTGGACAGCATCGCTTCTTCCCTTGGAGACAAAGGGGATGGTTAAACCCCAGAGACATGTGTATCATTAGATTAAAAAAAATTAAATATGCATTCATTACAGTTAAGAGCACCATTTATGGTATTTGTAATCAAGAAAATGATACAAATACATATCTAAAAAGAAAATAGTAAGAAAAAATCCAATAGGTATGCCATCATATGACCTGATGTTTGTCTACTTGTGATGAAAAGGAATATACTTGGAACTTAGCACTCTTTATTTCACTAATCCTCATAATTTGGGAAGGTAGGCTTGAGATTTTCATTTTACCAATAAGTGAACTGTGGCTCAGAAGTGGCTGAAGTGTCTTGCTGAAGTCCACCCAGCTTGTAATGTGGCAGAACTGAAGTTTGTGCCAAGCTCCATCTGAGTCCAAAAAGGAAAGCTCTTCCTGCTATACAACTCTTAACTCACATTCTGTATGTTTCTACAGATTCCAGACCTCCCCATAGCAACTCTGCAAAATGAGCACATTCTTATTATCCCTACTTTGGATATACATTGAAACTATTAAAGGTATGGGATTTCCCCCAAATTACAAAGCCTATAAACAGCAAAGCTAAGACACAAACACAGGACTGTCTGACTCTAGAACCTTAGAGCTTTATTTTTCATACTATTGCATAAATGTGACCCCGTCCAGACTGACAGCAAGAGCTGCTGGAAAGGTCATGGGATTCTAGGCAAATGCATCCTTCCTCCCAAATGAGGTTCCCAAGAGATGAGACTGGGCTAGGTACCATGATCCATGGATCTGCCAAAGTTTTATTAGATGAGATATACAGACAGGAGTTTTTGGATGCTGCTTTCTGGCAAAAGGGCCCCCAGATAAGGATATCCTAGCATTGGAGTATCTGTGATGCCCACAGTTGCAGAAGATATTAAAGGGACACCACAGGCACCGAGTCAAGGTACACATTATCCCATGATATAGGACTCATGGGATCCAGAATTGTGAAAGAAGGGAGATGCTTATTGCAAGAAGAGGCCAGGGAGTGCTATTGGTGATACCTCTGGACCATCCTTCATCCTTCTCTCACTGTTTCCCTCCGGAGGCATGGAGTTCTACGTTTTTGTGTCCTAGCTTATTTTCTATCTCCAGTATGATCCCCTTCTATACTATCTTTCATACTGACTGTCAGTGAATCTTGTACATTCCAGTTCTAATTCATACCTCACTCATCAATAATAGCTCTCCATTACTTACAGAAGAAAATCTAAGTTAGTTTCCTTGGCATTCAAGGTCCTTCATAATTTGGTCTCTGCCTGCCCATCCAGCTCCATTTACCCTGTCCTCATATTCTCTACTGGCTAGCCACAGGTCTCTTCTCATTCCCTGAACACACAATCTTAGGTTAGGTTCTCTGAGAACACTCTGAAACAGAGTTGCACACAGCAGATTTTTCAAGGATCCCTCTTCTACACTTGTAGGAAGTAAGCAAGGCAGGACTGGACAAGGGAGAGGCCGACCTGCAATGTGGTTAATGCAAATAGATCTGAAGCTTCAGTTTGTCTTTAGGGGAGCTCTAGAGCTGGGAGGCCCTTTAAGGATGTCCTGATTAGAGACAAGGGGCCCTGCCCTCTGTATCACCATGTTGGCCAGTCACTGGCCAAGGGCTGCCATCTGGAAGGTGGTATCCTTGGGTGAGGCAGTTCATTGAAGGCAATACCCAGGGAGGAACACAGCTATGGGCCATGAGCCACCATCCAGGGGACGGGCAGGTCATCCCTGAAAAAGGGATCTGAGTATAGTATGTACCTTCACTTCTCAGAATCCTTAATCATGCTTTTGGGTCTGGGATGCTCATCTCTGATTCTTCTCCCTGATAAAATCCCAAGAATCCTTCAAAACTATTCAAATTCAGGGCACCTGGGCGGCTCAGACAGTTAAGCGTCTGCTTTAGGCTCAGGTCATGATCCCCGAGTCCTGGGATTGAGTCCCGCATCCGGCTCCCTGCTCAGCAGGTAGCCTGCTTCTCCCTCTGCCTCTGCCAGTCTCTCTCTCTCTCTCCCTGTCTCTCATGAATAAATAAATAAAATCTTTAAAAAAAACAAAAAAACTATTCAAATTCATCCATCCATCTATTCATTCATATATTGCACATGCTTATTGAGTGCTTACTTCATAGGAGGCACTATTCTAAGTACTGGGGATGCAGAAGTGACGTAGGACAAAGGCCTTACCTCCACAGAGCTTGCTATGAGTTCCTTTGTGAAACCCTGTCTACATCCCCCAACCAACCAGAATTAATTTCTTTTCCCTCTGAACACATTGTTTAAATCTATTTTTTTTTAAAGATTTTATTTATTTATTTCAGAGAGAGAGCACATGAGAGGGGGGAGGGGCAGAGGGAGAAGCAGACTCCCTGCCGAGCAGGGAGCCCAATGCAGAACTCGATCCCGGGACTCCAGGATCATGACCTGAGCCGAAGGCAGTCGCTTAACCAACTGAGCCACCCAGGCGCCCTTGTTTAAATCTATTATCTCACTGATCTTAATCATTGGCTCTATGGTTTCCCAGAAAGACCATGAGCTTTTTGAGCAAATGCCTCAAGAGTTACTCATCCCTCTCTAGCCCCCAGCACAAGGCCTGGCAAAAACTTGTGATAAGTAAATGTTTTCCAGAAGAAACAAAACACCAGAAGGCATGGATGCAGCCTCCACCTGTCATTGGTCTCAGCAAGAGGGATACGCCTCTGCTCACCCCCAACTCTAGGTTCCCGTCCCAAGTCCTTCACGCTCAGGTCTGTAGTACAAGGACAACAGAGAAGATGACAGGAGAGCTGCTAGACTAGCCCTCACTTCCCAACTTGGCACAGGATGAGGTCAGGGTGACAGGTGGATGGGGGAAGAGAACTAACAGTTCCTGAACTGAGGCTGCTCTTGGGAGACTTGCCACTTTTGAATCATGGAAAGATTTGAGGATTCTGAGAAGACATTAAGGCTATTAAAATATTAATATCCTTAGAGAGAGAAGAAGAAGAAGTGAGAATTAAAATGAGGAGATAAAGACAGAGGGAGGGACAAGCTGAGAAAGTGTGAGACCACGTAAAGAGATAAACATGTAGAGAAATTGCTAGAAAGGACAGAAATGGATGGATGGATGGATGGATGGATGGGTGGGTAGATGGATGGATAGACAGACAGACAGAAAAATACAGAGACAGAGAGACACATCCAGAGGAGTGTCATATAGAGAGAGATTAAAAGAGAGGATTATGGAGGCAGAGAAAGTATGTGAAAAGAGAGTCTGAAATGAAGAGCTAGGTTAGGGAGAAACAGGAGTAAGAAACACAGAGATTTAAAAGGAGAAAACATCAAGGTAAACAGAACAAGGGTGTCCTGAATCGAGCATAGGGAGAGGGGAAGGGAGGAGGAGGGGGCGGGGGGGAAGGGAATGGGGAAGGAAACAGCCTCAGAAAGACAGAGAATGAAAGTGAAGAAAAAGACCCTGAGTGAGTGGAAGAGAACACACACAGGGACACAGAGAGCAGTCAGAGAATGACAAAGAAAAACAAAGGAAAAAAAGATAAAAACAAGCAAAAAATGTCACCTTGCAGTGGAACCGGAGACAGCTCAGGCTATACAAATAAGGAGGCTGCTAGCTTTTAAAAGGATTGAGTCTGCATAAACATCAGTTACATGAGGGGAACATTATTTCAAACACAAAGACCTGACACTGGGGCTTTACTGAGCCTAGCAGTGATTGTGTCAGGCTGGAGAAATGAAGAATCATCTGGCGCAAGCGAGAGAAGTAGCTCAAGGCAAACCCTGATATTTTCTTAACTCCAGACTTAATCCCTCATCCCAGCTGCTGAGTTTAGGATTGGGGATCTGTTGGAGCTTAAAGCTGCCCCAATAGCTGGGGGCAAAGGATCAGGGGACTAGCACTGCAGGTTGAGGTGGGCTGGGGTGACAGAGAGAACTGGGTGACTCACAGCTTTGCCAGAAATCACCATTAACACCAACATCTTCATCATCTCTAACTTTCTGAGCACCTGCTGTGCATGGACACTGTGCCAGGCTCCTTCCCCAGGCCCTGTCCTTTGACTTTCACCATTGGCCTAGGAAGTATACCTTTTTACTCCTATCCTGCAGCTGGAGAGACTGGGTCTTGTGGGGAGGGGAGTTCTGTTACTCTCCCTGGTCCATGAGGTGGAGAGGCCAGGGTGTGCATCCAAGTCAGCCTGATGTCAGGTCCTGAGCTTTCTCTGTGCCATGGGTGAGCTAGGCCAACTTGCCCCGTGCCCTGGGGTGAGACAGAGCTCTTATAACAGGAGAGATGGTAGCAATCTGCATCCAATCTCTGTGTCTTCGTGGAGGAAGAACTGGAAGGGCAGAACCTGGACAACCTCTGCATTCCTCCCAGCACTGTCTCCTGGCCTGTGTATATGCCGTAATAGCCTTGATCCACGCTGGAGTAAGAAGGGGAACCGTGGTGCACTCATTTCCCAGCGTTGCCATAACAAGTACCTGGAACCAGATGCTTTAGAACAAGAGAAACTTACTTTCTCCCAGTTCTGAAGGTTGGAAGTCCAAACTCAAGGTGTCAGCAGAGCTTTGCTTCCTCTGTAGGCTCTAGAGGAGAATCCTTGCTTGCCTCTGCATAGCTTCCCATGGCTCCTGGCAACCTTGGCATCCCTTGGCTTATAGTCAAATCACTCCAATCTCTGCCTCCAGCTACACATGGCCTTCTCCCTGCATCTGAGTCTTTTCCTCTTCTTACAATGACACCATCCAATGGATTTAGCATCACCCTAATCCATTATGATCTTATCTCGATTACATTGGCAAACACCCTATTTCCAAAGGTCACATTCTGAGAATCTGGGTGGACATGAATTTTGGGGGCACATGACTCAACCTACTTATCCATGGCTCAGAGGAAAGTCCTCAAGATCCTGCAGTAGGAGACAGCCGGGACTAGAACACTCTGGTCCTTGGCTCTTACTTCAGTGCTCCTAACCCCACACCAGCCCTTCCAGTTCCAGACCCTGCCTGTTACATTGTGGAATTTGCAAGGCTTATAAAGTCTTAGAAAAAGGACCTGATAAAGCCACTTCTGCACTTGAGAGGAGAAAAAGACCAACTTTAATCAAGTACATAACACATCCCAGGCAGAACAGGGGTCAGCAAGCTTCTCTTTATAGGAGTCTATAGCAAATATCTTAGGCTTTGGAAGTCATACAGTCTCTGACTAACTACTCAAATCTGCTTTAGTGATGCTCAAGCAGCCACAGACAATATGTTATGACAATATGCAAAGTGCAGTGAGTTAGGATGGTATGTTTCATTAAGACCGTATGTACAAAAGACACAGCAGGCTGGATGGCTATTTCTTGGTGTTTGTTTGTTTTGATGGGAACACCCACAGGTCAGTGTTGGGAGTTAAGATCTGAACCCAGCTACACCCGACTCTACAACCCACGTTCTTGCTCCTACGTGAAGTTTCATCTGCACCTCAGTCTTCTCATCTGTAAAGTGGAAACAGTATGTTTCTAGCTCCCAACCATGTAGGATCATTGTGAGAACACAATGACACAATGCACAGAAGCCCAATTACTCTCATCTATTCATCATCCATTCATTCAAGACACCTTTGGGCACCCACTGCAGGCCAGGTACCGAGCTGATCATGACTCCGCTTTCCTTTGGCCTCTCCACACCTCTGTTCCTGCACCTGCCAGGTCCAGGTGCTGTCCACAGTGTTGCCAAGCACCTCTCCAGCTCTGGCATCTGAATTCTTTCTTTCTGATAATCCTGCTTTCAAAACGGAGTCAGCCAGACCCCAGCAGACCGAGTGAGGCTGCCATCCCCACGCTACCTGATTGCTCCAGTGCAAATGCATCACCTGGGTCCCATTTGGCTGAGTCAGCAGAGCCCCACACAGGGTGAGTATGAGGCAGGGCAGCTGGGGACAGATGCTGACGTGGCTTGCTCTTAATAAACTCCAGGGGATGTCTGTGTCACTCACAGAGAGGTGTGAACAGATGACTCAGGGCCCAGACACTGACACGGCCCCACGGATGAGGACTAATCATTCTCTGGTAACAATGGGCTGCCTGGTCTCCTGAGCTCCCGGGGAGGGAGGAACCTCGGGCAGCTACCTCCACCCCAGCGGCATGAGCAGCAGTGTAGACCAGTGGGTATGCAGCAGCTTTGTCTCCTGGCTTCACTCACTATGAGACTCTGGACAAGTCCCTTATACTCTGAGCCTCCACTTCCTCATCTGAAAAATGGGTCTAGGAACACCTAGCTGGCAGAGTTAGCCTGAGAAATAATGTAGACAATGTATGTAAGAAAGTGTCCAATGGCTGGAGTGATTAGTACCATCTCAGTGTCCCTCAAAGTTGCAAGAACCATGGCTTTAGAATGTAAGGAGCTCAATAATGAAGAAGGGAAGGTCCGTTCACTCATTCAAATTTTTCATTGATGTCTAATTTCTTGCTGGGCCCCGAGCTGGTTCCTGGGGCACTTAGGCATAGGTGTGACATAGCATGAGCTAGGGAGGTAGGAAAAAAACCACAGAAGTTACCCTTGCAATATAACTGGGGCCATGGGATCATAAAGAGGTTCCCCTCAGCCAGACCCCGGAAGTGGGGGGTCAGACAAGGCTTTCTGGAGGGGACAGTATTGAACCTGAGACATAAAGGATGAGCAAGAATTGGCCAAATGAAGGAGAGTGGTATGGGATAAGAGTATTGCAGGCGGAGGGAACAGAATATGTTAAGTCCCAGAGAGGTCAGGGAGGACAGGCCCAGGTTCAGGGAACTTTAAGCAGTGCAAGGAAGCATGAGTGCTGGGAGGGGGCGGGGTGTGGCAAAGGATGAGGCAGCAGACAAGCCAGGCAAGGTTTTGTGTGCCAGGCCTTGGCAATTCTGGACTTCACCCTGGGAGATATAGGGTACCCTCCAGAGATTTCTAAAAACAGATCCTACTTTTATTCCCACTAGTAACATAGATCGGTATTTTCTACAAATCATTATGGCAAGAAAAACAACAAGAATAGTGAATGCTTCTTGGTCATTCATCACATGCCCTGAAATGTATCAAGCATTGCTTGTGTCCACCTACTTAACTCTCATTAAAAAAAAAAAAAAAAGTGATGCAAATGCTATGATCATCCCCATTTTACAGAAGAAGAAACTGAGGCGCCATTGTGAGGATGAAAGGCTGTTTTGAGACCAACTGAAGATAATGTAGGTACAGTCTCAGGATGGGAGCCGGGGTACACGGCCACTGTTTTATAAAGATGAGTCATAAAAGGCTTCTGGGCAGGGGTGAGCTGCTGCAGGCCACAGGGAGGCAGATTTGGGCTTTTCTAACATCAGAGCCTTTGAGCAAGGTCCTGCTGCTGCCCGCCACTGCAGGAGTGCAAATGGAGGAGGGATGGCCATTTTCGGGGCTGGTTGTGGAGGAAAGTCCAGCTTCCGGGGAGGGCTGTCCAGTATCATTGTGATGGGGAGAAACAATGGATAATATCTATCGAGAACTGAAGACAGGCAAGCTTTGATGTAACACGGCTTCTCTGGTTATTTCTTGCCATAGCCCCGTGGGACGGTGCTATTCCTACAGCCCCTTCTGTTGATTAACAAAGAAATGCACACCCTTGCGTGCAGGAACCCGCACTCACGGCGGTGGGGGCTGGCCCCGTGTCACACGGTACGTCAGCGTGGTGGAGCGGGGGCCCTGCCCTGGGGTGTCCGCTTCTGAGCCAACACTGTCCTGTTTTCCCCCTTCCCATCCCTTCCCAGCTGGAGATTCTGGGGCTGGTGTTCCAGCTGACACTTCTCATTCCCCTTCCTCTAGCAATTACGGCTCGCGCTAATTTAGGTCAAGAATATACATCGCTGTGCAAAGTGGTCTCCGAGCTTCCTGTGAGTATCTGTGCCTTTGAGTAGCTCGCAAGCTTCCTGCGTGCTGAGATTCTTCCTCACTCACTTCCCCCCATGTGCTGGGTGTGAGCAGCTGTTCTGTGAATACGCACAGGCGGTGAAGGAAGAGGAGGGACCAGGGGGGGCCATCAGCTGCGTGGTCTTGGGGACAAAGAGAAAATGACTGAGTGTCCACTGCCCCTCTGGAAAACGGGGACAATAAGATTCAGCTCACAGGGTTGTGGTCAGGACTCTGGGAAATGGAAGCTATCAAGGCCACTCCTCTGCACCGGGCCCAAACAGGGGGTCTCAATAAGGGGCTGAAGGTTCGGGATACAGGGAGGGACAAACAGAGCAAGGGCTTTGTTCTCTTGGAATGCACAGCTCACTTGATGGCACATAGTCACCCAGCAAGTCCCCGCGTCTATGCCTACTTCGAAATCTGTGCCTCTGTCCGCGTCTACATCTGTAATTACAAACTATAGTAGATGCTGAAAAAAGACAGGGTGGTAAGAGAGCCTATCTCAGAGGGGCCAGTCTAATCTAGGGAGTGGAGGATGGGAGTTGGGACACGGGCTGGGGGAAGCCAATTTCCCCCAAGAGCATCAGACCCGGAAGCTAAACCAGCCAGTGGCCTGGTGAAGTTCTGTCACTCCAGGGCTCTCCCCAGGAGTGTCGGGATAAGGTGTGACCCCCCACCCCCACATGCCCAGTGACCATGGAGTCCATCCGATCTCTGAGGCCATCATTCCTTGGCAAAAAGTTATCACCTCGTTCTGACTGCTCCATCACAGAAATTCTCCTCCTCAGCCTATCGCCCTTTCTCCTGGCCCTTGTGAATCCCATCATCACATTTAAAAGAAACCATGATTTAAAAAGTTCTTAATCTCAGGAAACAAACTGAGGGTTGCTGGAGTGGTGGGGGGCGGGAGGGATGGGGTGGCT
The DNA here is from genome assembly GCF_054177405.1 of Leptonychotes weddellii. Lineage (NCBI taxonomy): Eukaryota > Metazoa > Chordata > Mammalia > Carnivora > Phocidae > Leptonychotes > Leptonychotes weddellii. The sequence goes on from NC_138382.1 coordinate 64,943,060, forward strand.
GGGTGATGGATATTGGGGAGGGTATGTGCTATGGTGAGCGCTGTGAATTGTGTAAGACTGATGAATCACAGAACTGTACCCCTGAAACAAATAATACATTATGTGTTAATCTAAAAAAAATGTTCGGTGACAAATGCTGAGGATTGAGGATTACTTATTTATGAAATACCCACACGGAGTCATTGAGAGCTCCTTACATCTCTCATCTCAGAGAGAAGATAGTTAAGATGGGCCCCAGGGGTGGGAGGGCAGGGGGTTCTCAGGAACAGCTGCTCAGGAAGCCCAGCCGGGAGCGGGCCCGCTCCCCAGGGAGGGTGGAAGGCCCCAGGGACCTGGGGTAGCAGAGGGAGCTGCCTGGAGCCAGGAGAGCTCGCCAGTAGAGCGGAAATGGGGTGATGTCACCCAGCAGGAAGAGTACAGGCTGCAGGCTCCAGACACAGGACCCGGCTCCGGCTCTGCCTCGCTCTGCTGGGTGTCCCCAGGTGACTTCCCATCCTCTCTGAGCCTCTCAGGTTCCACATCGATACAACAATTGGGTGATCTGGAAGGGTCCATCCAGCTCAGATTTCTAATAACATTATGTGGCTTCGCAGGAAAGATAGGGTGGAAATATAAGAATGGGGTCGGGGGGAGAGAGAATACCCATTGTTTCCACTGTATCTGTCATTGCCATTGTTGGGCACCTACGGAAATCAAGGGGCTGATACAATCAGCAGGGAAATCAGAAAGTGTTACCCTGTGTTACCACGAAGAAACCACGGGCTCAAACCAGGCCCTGCCCCTTCTCAGCTGAGAAAACCGTCACATCTCATTTCACCTCCCTGAGGCTCAGCTTCCTCAAGCATGGATCATGGGCAACAGCACCTAACTCTTAGGTAACCGTGAGGATCATGAGATGATAAAAGGGTTCTAGAGGGGAGGGGGTTGGGGGGATGGGTTAGCCTGGTGATGGGTATTAAAGAGGGTTTGTATTGAATGGAGCAATGGGTGTTATACACAAACAATGAATCATGGAACACTACATCAAAAACTAATGATGTAATGTATGGGGATTAACATAACATAATAAAATAAAATTAAAAAAAAATCTTAAACAGTTTGAAAAAAAAAAAAAGGCTCCATGAAGGCAGGGCTCTGGTGCCCTCACTGCAGTCCAGCACCTGGAACGCTGGACAGGCTCCAGATTGTTATCAGAAAGATGAATGAGTACATGAATGAATGAATGAATTCAAACTGCTGTCAACTACTCCACCCAGGTACTCATTTTTATTGTTGTGTTGTTACTAACAATAGCAGGCTTCTCCTCAATCCTGAAAGCTACTCGAACCAGAGAACAGGGAGCTCCTAACTCAGTGCCCAGGACCCCTTTGTCAGCCTGCAGAAGCATATGGGCCACATCTTATAACATTTTTAAGTGGAGAAAATCAAATGCAGAAAACATTACAAAAGGAACCACATATCAAAAACAGTTTTTAAAAAGCCAGCTGCAATATAATACTATATATGCTTCTTTGTGGACACATTAATAAAAATATCTAGTAACAGATGTAATAATGACCATAAACTGGAAGTAGTGATGAGCAGAAACTAGATTTGAAGATCTGCAACAAAGGAAAGATGATAGAAAACTGCATGTGATTTCTTTTAGTGACGAAGTCATAGGTGCTGTTAACACGCCCATGTCTACAATAGAAGAAAATGCTAAATTTCAATGAGCGGTTGGTGAAAGTGAAAATGTATTATTTTTCCATGTGATTTCATGGACCTCCAGCTTGGACCCCAGGTTGAGAGCCTCTGCCTAGACCAGCACTTTGATAGAGAAAGTTTCTCCCTGAATATATGCTGGTGTGTGAGCAGAACCAAAAGCTTGGGTCTAGAGAAAAGGAGGCAGGACATTAAAACCCAGCTATGATCACACCAACATCATTCCTTCTTGCAGGGGCATGGGCGGTGTGCTGAAGGGAGAACAGACTTTGACTTCAGACAAAAATTTTACAAAGCTCTCAAGGGTCTTTTCTGGCACGAGTGACCCCCTCCCTGAGCTTCTGTTTCCTCATCTGTAAATGCATCATTGCTGTGTTTCCTGCAGGATGGCTGCAGGACTGGGTGAAATAAACAAGGCAGTGCAAGACCTGTACAAAGATGCAAATGGGAGCCCCTCTCTGTCACTCATCTGTTCCTCCTGGGGTGAGACAAGTTTATTGCAGTCACCCACACATGTACCACGGTGGGGATGCATTTCTGCATTCTTTAGCACTACTGAGTACCAGGCCATCTGCTAGATACCCAACACCCAGAGGTGCCCAGACAAAGCCCCGCCCTCAAGAAGTGCATAGGCTGGGGCAAGGGACAGCAGGGTTTACAATATGAAGCAGAGGGAACACTTACGGTAGAGATGCATAAAAATACACGAGATCCCCAAGAGGAAGCAATGAATTCTTCCTGGCCTGCTTAAGGCAGGCTTCCTGGAGGGGGCAGCAGTACATTGGCTGTTCTAGGAAGACGAAGACAATGATGAGGAGTAGGAAGGGGAGGAAGAGGGAAGGAAGAAGAAAGGAGGAGAAGAAAGGCAGGACAGGTGTCAAAGGATGGCACAAAACAAGAGTAACTAAAATGTGTTAGGGAGTGGGGAGGGAGGATTGTTGGGGGAAATAAGCAGAGAGCCCATTAGTAAAGTGAGGGGTGAGCCGGAGAAAAGGAAGCTCACCAGTTCAAGCCCAGAAGGCAGATCTTATTACCTCATTTTATAGATGAGAAAGCTGAGGCTCAGAGTGGTAAAGTCATATACGATCCCATAGTTCCGAAAAAGTGGAGCCCCAGCAGGAATCCAACCAAGCTCCGAATCCATGCTCTCCCGAGTGTGGTACTGAGTGCCACTTGTAGAAGACTGTGCTTTCACGAAACCTACCCAAAGTCAGAATCGGGAACCAGAAACCTTGAGGAATAGGACTTTGGTGATGGGAGAAGCACTGCTTTCCCCGAAAAGGCAGGCCTCACCCCCTTCCCTTGCCTTACCGGCTCCATCTCCTACTCCTCAGGCCACTAGCCTGCAGGGGACGCCTGGGTGCTGGTGAACACGGGAGTCTGGTCTCCAGACAGCTGTCAGCCCGCAGCCAGGCTACGTGGGCCCTGGGGGCTTCTCTCTTGCCCTCTGCACCCCCACCCTGCCAGGGGCCTCTGCTTCTGGCTTCTGTCCCAGCCAGGCTGCCTCTGCCACGTGCTGGCAAGAGGGTCCCAGGGCCAGCACAGGTGGGAGGGAGCCAGCACCTGCCTCCCTCCCAGGGCACTGGCCAGTATCTGTAGAAAGCCCTAGAGCATCGGCATGCTGGCCATTGCTGAGACAAGGGGAGAAGTTTCTAAAAAGCGTTTGGAGGACAGGGACAGGCAACAACTTCATTTTCCAGCTTCACGAGCTCTTCCTTAGCTAGGGGCATGTTAGACTCACTCTGCTGACAAATCCTCATTGGCTTTGAAGACTTCTTCTCTCCTTCACGCAGCCAAGCCAAATTAGTCGTGTTCTCTGTGGCCTCACTGAATGCTGAGTATGCTTTCTTAGTACTAATAATAGCGTGGTAGCCAAAGAGTGAGCTCTCCACCTGCCCTGTCTCTTACAATACTCGCGGCACCCCTGCCAGAGAGGCCAAGGGAAGGGAAGAGACCTGCTTGAGGTCACGATCAAGTCCACACCTAGCTCTATCTGACTTCAAAGCTGGAGGCATTTTTACCTTCCATGCCAACCCACCACCAATTTCACCCCTTTTCATGAACGAAGTGTGTAATACAGCCCGCCTCCTCTGGGAACAATCCCACGGACAGCACAGAGCTTGGCCTGGAAACGGGTACAGGGGATGTTTGAGCAGAGAAGGAAAGAAAGGAGGGCTTCAGGAGAGAGGAAGGAAGGAAGGAGCAGCAGCCCGTTTTATCTTCCCATCACACTGTGTGTTTCTAAAGGCAGGAGTCTCTGCCCCCGCGCAGGGCCCAGTACAGCGACATTTAATAAGGAGGTGGCGCATATTTGTTGAATATTTAAATGAACTGATGGAAGCGTAAACAGACAACAAGAGAACTCACTGAGGAACTCCTCAAAGAACAAATACACTAGCCTGATTTCCTGGGAAATTGGTCTTTGAAAGAATTTGAGCTTTTAAGAGCGCAAGGCTCTGCAACCCTTAACAGCTCCCCTTGTGGGAATTACAGGGTCACAGTTTAGGAAGAGGAAGAGATAAAAACGCAGATCAATGAGGCCCTCTCTGCCGACTAGGCCCCTTGGAATGGGAGCTGTCGTTCAGCAGGCGTACGAGTTCTAGAAGTCTGCCCTATCACGCAGCACCTGGGGATGACAACAGTGTGTCATGCAATTTAAAATTTTCTTGAGAGAGTAAATAAATCTCGTGTTCAATGTTCTTACCACAAACAAGCCAACGGACTAACAAAAACAACAACAAAAAAGGAAGAGGCAGGAGGAAACTTCTGGAAGTGATGGATGTGTTCAGTACCTTGATGGTGGTAACAGTTTCACAGGTATATGCACATGTCCAAACGTATCCAACTACATACGTCGAATACGTGCAGTTTTTTTTGGTATATCAATTATACCTTAATCCAGCTGCTAATCATTAAAATAAAAAAATGCCCTTGGCAGGCACCTGAATGGCTCACTTGGTTGAGCATCTGACTCTTGATTTCAGCTCAGATCATGATCTCAGGGTCGTGAGATTGAGCCCTGAGTCAGGCTCATTAGATCAAGCCCCACGTCAGGCTCCATGCTGAGTGTGTAGCCTGCTTAAAATCCTCTCCCTTTCCCTCTGCCCCTCCCCTGGCTTGTGCACTCACTCTCTCTCTTAAAAAAAAAAAAAAAAGAGACCTTGGAATCCCAAGCCACTGACAAGGTCATGGCGTTCCCCAGACTTCACAGTTACAGAGCGGTTTCTAGCCGAGAAATTCTCTCTCTACATGTGTCCTTTGAGGTGGCTTCCTTACACCACCCCTTGTGCCTTGATTACCTTCCGACCCCATAGGTGGCCACAGCCCAGTGCTCTCCCAGCTCCTGGACATGGCCAGCTTCCATGTGGTGGGCAGGGGTGCAAGGAGAAATTCAGCCAAGTTGCAGGAAGGGAGTGGACTGAAGCCCTGAGGGAAATGTAGGGTAGCAGGGACTCCCAGAACTGGACAGCACTTTGTAATTCCAAAATGCTTCTTGGCCAAACAAACCCAGAGCTAGAACAGTGGGGGAAGCATTTTCAAGGTGAGGCATCACTTATTGGGCTGTCACAGTTATCCCTGGTCTTGTTTCCATTTTACAGATGAACAAACTGAGTCCCTGAGAGGTAAAATGGTTTGCTTAAATCAGACCCTCTGATGTTTTGAGCAGTGTCCATATTCTGTAGTGGTTGGTGGAGGGGTGCTGCTTGGAGGAGAGAGGATTTGAGAGGTTTTGAATGTGGCTGTAGGATAAAAAGTATCCATCCAGGGTAGTATGTGTGGGGAATGGAGGGGACCGTGTGCCAGCAAAGGGACAGGAATGCTGGAGAATGAAATCCTGTTCTGTGACGTAGGAGAATCTATTCTATAACACAGATGTAGGAAGCAGACAAAATCTAAGTGGTGTTAGAACAAAGGAAAGAAAGAAATGTTAAAAGAGAACAGTCTGGAACACTGGAAAGCATTCAGGACCCCAGGAAGAGGAATCGGAGTTGGAATTCCAGCTCGGCCTGCAACCTCACTGCATAACCTGGAGTCACATGGTCTCTCTTGACCTTGGCTTCCTCATTTGCCAAATGGATACTATAGCACCTACCTCTCAGGACAGATATGGTCACGAAATGACATAAACCACCGAAAGCAGCCCACATGTGGCCTGGCATGGAGTAAGAACTCAGCCAGTGTGAGTTCCCTGTTAGCTGCACCTCTCAGCCAGGATCTGGGGTGACTGCTGTCCTTACATAGTGGTGGCAGATTGGAAGAAAACACAATTTTGCAAGAGACTCCATCTTATGTAGCACACAAGGCACTTCTAGCTACCTACCCAAACGTTCCTTTAATCTATGCAATGGAAATTCCAGGCAGGAAAAGACTGTGTCCAGTCTATCAGCTATTTGCAAAAAAAAAAAAAAAAAAGAAAATGTTGTAGTGGATAGTGAGTTATGGTAATTAAACAGTTAATTCATTAGTTGAACAAGAACTATTGTTACTCTGAAGCATCAGGATTCTCTGCAGCACAGTTCAACCAATGGGGTTTTTATGTGGTGACAATCAGCAGATAATTTCCCACAGATCATTCATAATGGTAAGACTGTTAGGTATCCAAAGCCTGAAAGGATGATTCTTAATTTCTTTAGAAGCAACAAAATAACCATCCATCCATCCATCCATCCAACCATCCATCCGTCCATCATTTCATTTATCCATCCATTGCAAAGATACTTTGTGAGCACCTGCTATGCCCATCCCTGTGCTAGGCGCAGTCAGAAATACAGACGAGAGCAAGCCATGGTCTCTGCCCTCAACAAAGCCACCGATCTTGAAGAGCAGAAAAGACCTGGGAAAAAGGTCTGTGGGAGGTCAGAAAGGAAGGAGGATGCTTCCAACGTGGGGTTAGGGGAATGGGTAGAGAGCTGGGTCTGCAGATTGAGAAAGACTTCAACCTTCTTGGATCTTTGGTATTGCAAGCTATGCATATGTATATGCTTATTCAAAAATAAGTATCTTATTCACCAAAAAAATCAGTGGTGACACTTGGGAAAGAGGAAGAGGAGGAGAAAGGAGAAGAAGGGGGAGATTATGGATGGAAAACAGGTCATTGTATTTGAGTGTGAAGGCAAAAAGCAAAAAAAATCAGAAGACTGGATTCAAAGAAAATGGCGTTGAACAAATGAAATCTAAATATCAACTCTTCTCCAGAAGCTTGCATATGTCTTAATTTGCATTGATTTGATAAGAAGGTACTGGTTTTCGCCAACCAAGTTGTCAAATATTTTTGTCAAATGATAACTCCCAGTGCTGACAAGGGTAGAGTGAAATATTTTTCCTATTCAACTTGTACTGGTATAAAATTTATGAAAAGCAATTTGGCAAAATATATCAAAACTCCTAAAGTGTTCGTACAATCTGACCTTGTGATCAAAGTAGTACCTTTTATTTTATTTTATTTTTTTTAATTTTTTTTTTATTTATTTATTAGAGAGAGAGAGAGAGAGAGAAACAGCATGAGAGGGGATAGGGTCAGAGGGAGAAGCAGGCTCCCCGCCGAGCCGGGAGCCCGACGTGGGACTCGATCCCAGGACTCCGGGATCATGACCCGAGCCGAAGGCAGTCGCCTAACCAACTGAGCCACCCAGACGCCCCCAAAGTAGTACCTTTTAAAGGAAAAATCAGTAATGCACTTAAGGATGTATCCCCGAACATGCTCTTACCCATATCATTTAAGCATGGCTAAAAGTTGGAATGATCTAAATACTCCACAGTGACAATATGGTTACAAACATTATGGTTCATTCATATGATATGTGAAAATTTTAAAAAATCAGGATTTCTAGGAACAGAGAATCATATGGAAAATTTTATAATAGTAAGTTCTCTTCTTGTTGTTTTCAAAAAAAAGCACAAGAAAACGTGACATATACATAAATACACACATATTTGGAAAAAAATCAAGAAGGAGCTGGCATTTCACTGGGTTGGATGTGTGGCAATGGAGGTAAGACCATGGAATAGACAGCCCTTAGATGTATTCATACCGTATCTACATTCCCTTCTGGTAATAGCACCCCTGTTAGTTTTGTAGAAATTTTCATCACTCTCCCCACAGACATATATACACTGGATATGGTCTCATAGATGCATCGGTCAGGGTGCCTTGCAGTCCTCCAGCCTTCGGATGAGCAAGTAACCTGAGAATTAGGCCAGTTAGAGGTAGACCCCTGGAACTTGAATCTATTTTTTTTTAAAAGATTTATTTATTTATTTATTTGATAGAGAGAATGAGAGAGCGAGAGAGTATGAGAAGGGGGAGGGTCAGAGGGAGAAGCAGACTCTCAGCTGAGCAGGGAGCCTGATGTGGGACTTGATCCCGGGACTCCAGGATCATGACCTGAGCCGAAGGCAGTCGCCTAACCGACTGAGCCACCCAGGTGCCCCGAATCTATTTTTTTTTAAGATTTTATTTATTTATTTGACAGAGAGAGACCCAGCGAGAGAGGGAACACAAGCAGATGGAGAGGGAGAGGCAGAGGGAGAGGGAGAGGCAGAGGGAGAAGCAGACTCCCCACCGAGTGGGGAGCCCGACGCAGGGCTTGATCCCAGGACCCTGGGATCATGACCTGAGCCGAAGGCAGACACTTAAGGACTGAGCCACCCAGGCGCCCCTGGAATCTGAATCTTAAGCAGAATGGCGTGAAGGGCGAGGACCATAAATGTTGGAAATCAATTGCTTATAAATTATCCATGCTCCTGTACCTTGGGGAAGTTCTTCTAGGTACCCCTATGGGGCATGTCTACTTTGGTTTGCTGGCTCCTGTCATAAACACTGGAAGTTTCTGAACAGGGTAAAGACATATATAGAGTTGTGTTTACAAGTAGTTAAGGGACATTTTAGTGCAGAGTGTCTTGATTCAGTTCAGTGTATCCTGAGTTTTGCTAATAGAAGACCAAGAAGAAGATTCAGGATTTTTGAAGGGTGTTGGGAAAGGATACTGTCTCAGGCAGTCGTGACCATAGGGATGCCTGTCTTGTGTCTTCCAAGAGAGAGACCCACAGAAGGCAGCAGACAAGGGAAGGAAGGCCTCCATCAAGGTCCTGCCTCTGCCTGGAAGAGCACTAAGTTGGAGGAAAGGAGAAAAAGCAGAGAATGTACTTTGAGGCCAGTGTTCATAGAGTCCCTGGGTAAACTCACTCTCATAGCTGGGCAGCCAGGCAGGCAGGCGCTACCTGGAAGCTCTGTGTCTTACAAATCTAGGGCTGAGCTTGGGAGCCTGTGCTGCCTGGGAGGCCTTGGGGTACAGAAGAAAGCCAGTCAGCCTGGAATCTGAGAGAAGTAGGCTCAAGTTGCCCACTTGCTGCTAATGTGAGAGATCTTAGGAGCTTCCCTTTTCTGAGCCTCAGTTGTCCTATTTTCAACAGGGTGTTTACTCATTCATATGAAAGCATATTCATTCATTCATTCATTCATTCATTCATTCAAAAATGTCTATCAAGTGCCTACTACTATCATTTACTGCTGGCTTAAGCTTACATGGGAAAATAGGTTCTTTTTTTTTTATTATTCTTATGTTAATCCCCATACATTACATCATTAGTTTTAGATGAAGTGTTCCATGATTCATTGTTTGTGCATAACACCCAGTGCTCCATGCAGAACGTGCCCTCCTCAATACCCACCACCAGGCTAACCCATCCCCCCACCCCCCTCCCCTCTAGAACCCTGTTTGTTTTTCAGAGTCCATCGTCTCTCATGGTTC